>NW_015182906.1:0-1293 GCF_001447785.1 Gekko japonicus
CTTTTTCTACAAAACGACCCCTGGACAGGCATAAGCAGATGTCATAAGGAATGGGATGAACCAGGAAGGGGTGGAGCTTCTAGAGGCAGACGGGTGCCGGATGTGTGGAAAGCAAAGGAGGGAAGCAAGACTGCCCTGCCAGGAAGTTTGAACCTTAATCATAGGCTCTTAACACCGAGCTGCAGTCACACATACTAAATAATCCACTTTCAGTCCACTTTCAATGCACTTTCCAACTGGATTTTGCCAGTCCACACAGTAAAATCCAGTTGGCCACACAGTATAATACAGTTGGAAAGTGCACTGAAAGTGGATTGGAAGTGGGTTGTTTAGTGCAGGGGTGTCAAACATGCAGCCCGGGGGCCGGATCAGGCCCCCGGAGGGCTTCTATCAGGACCGCAGTGGAACTGGCTGTCTTCTGCTTCTTCTTCCAGTTCCGCTGTTGCTGCATCTTCGTAGGTTTGCAGCTGACAGATACATACCTGAACAGCATACTCAAGATTGCAACGGCAGACATTCTGATGCAATAATTCAGAGCAAGAGGTGTCAGTTATCAGACAGTGTTAAATAAACAAAATATTGCAAGGGTGCAAATGTTTTGAGCATGTTTTTATTTTAAGTAAAAACAAACAAACAACCCTTTGTGTTTGTGTCCTTTATAAAGTTCATATCTCTGCTACCTGGCATTACATTTTATGACACACATGGCCCTGCCCAAAAAGGTTTCATTTATGTCAGATCGGGCACTCATAACCAATGAGTTTGACACCCCTGATTTAGTGTGTGTGACCACAGCCCCCTTGTTTAAGGTAACTATGATTTGTGTGTGGAAACTGTTAAGGGAGGGAGACTTTTGTTCTAAATTGCTAATTTTAGAATGATAGTTTCAGAGCAGCTGATGGAGGTGAGTGGGAAAATCCAAAGCAGAAGGATATTGGCATACAGGCTTGTTAGCTTCAGAGTCCTCCAAAGAGCTCAGAATGGTATATGTGATTCTCCTCTTTGTTTGTATTCTCAGAAAACTTGGACCGACCTAGAGGGATTGGGCCAGTGTCTCCCAGGAAACTTCATGGCTGAGGAAGGAGTTGAAATTACTTATTTGCAATCAAACTCCAACACTGGCACTGGCTTTTCAGCTGTGGAAGGGAAGGGAAGGGAAAGGGTGGGAAGCTTGAAATGTTTTATTTTCCCCTAACATAATGGGATGAGGCAAATGTTGATTCAGGCATCAGTCCTGGCTTCCACCTTATGCTTTGGGCATCTGCCCAGGTTTTCTTTCTTTCTTTCTTTCTT
>NW_015182907.1:0-980 GCF_001447785.1 Gekko japonicus
GTGCTTCATTAAATGTGTCAAAGGTTACTATGGCATGTCTTTTTTCCATTGTGTTATAAAGTTCTAAATAAGAAATCCTCTTGGGAACCGGCAAGGACTTGTGTGGGATGTATCCCATTTTCCCCTTCCCCACTATTTCATATTTCCCTTTCCTGAAAGACTCTATAGGACACCATAACGACTTTCATAGGGTGGCTGCTGTTGAAGAGGATCCAGCAGCAAGTCCTAGGTGAGTCATACAGGTCAGGTGGTATCAAGTCACCCAGTGGCTGCTGCCAGGCCGAGGGCTTCCAACTTCCAGGTGGGACCTGGAGATCTCCCAGAATTACAACTGAACCCTAGACAACAGAGATCAGTTCCCCTGGAGAAAATGGTTGCTTTAGAAGGCTTCTTATTTGGCATTAATAAATCTTAAATTGTTGTCCAGCTAGGCTGTGGTAGATCGGCTAAGTGTGAACAAAGCAACTAACCCCTGAAAAGAGAGAGGTCATGTTGGTTGGGAAGGTGGAGATCTTGAATGAGAATGACATAAAGCTTCTAAATTTTGATGGAGTTCAGCTGACCCCTTAGCTGACTTAATTAAGAGTTATACCAGATCCAGCAGCAGTGCTGTAGAAGCAAGTTAACACCTCTCTGAATAATGGTTTCTCCCAACTCGGCCTCACCCATAAGATGGCTCCTCACTTTGATACAGCTGATCTGGTGGCATCCAGACTAAAGGTCCCACAACATACACACAACACTACGTTTGGACTTCCGTCTATCCAGAGCTCTTGTTCTGAGAGGTGAAAGATTTAAGAGATCTTCTATGGGGGCATCAGGAGTTTGATACCACTGTTGCTCAGGCATCTATTGAGCCAAGCGTTTCTTCACATGTGTGTGAGGCAAATAAACCTAATTCCTCTCAAGGAATTGAGACATGATTATGCTCCGGCATACAGGTATCCGTAGTTTGGATCATAAGAACATAAGAACATAAG
>NW_015182908.1:0-1214 GCF_001447785.1 Gekko japonicus
TTATGCTCACAACAACCCTGTGATGTAGAGCTGGCTGAGAGGATGTGGCCGGCCCAAAGTCATGTGGAAAACGTCTGAGGCAGAGTTGGGGTTCCAGCCTGGATTTCCTTGATTCTAGTCCAACATACTAACCACTGCACTGGACAGGCTCCGATAGGTCAGGGAAGCTGTTAAACTCACCCAATTTTGTCAAAGAGGGGATATTTCCCATGCTCCTCAAGTGCGTTAACTGCCTAGGCTGGCTTCTCATGAGTAAACCTTTGCTTCCGTTGCAAATACCAGAGGTTTGTTTCATTTTTGTCACTGGAAGTCCCCCTGTCATCCTGAGTTATGCCTGCCACAGATAACCATAGTTTCCAATGAAAAAATGCAGGGAGGGGGGCATTGTGGGGATTGTGTAGGCCAGAACATTCTGATTTCATGATTGGCACTGCAACTCCCATGATCATTCAAAAGCCAATGGCCACTTTTGAGACTCCTGACTTTTTCTGGATGCCACAGTCAACCATAAGCTTCCACTACTCATAGCTTGGGGGGGGGGGTTGTCTTGAGATAACCTGGATCAGGAAGTTCTGATTCCCTTCATTTTGGGCACAGAAATCCCCATCACCATCCTGAAGCTGGATGGCAAATTTAAGGCTCCTAGCTTTACTTGTGACAGACAACCATAGTTTCCAAAGCAAAAATGGGGATTGCATGAGCCAGGATGCTCCGGTTCTCTTCATGATTGGCACTCCAGATCACATAATCATCCTGAAGCCTGTGACCAATGTTAAGGCCCCTTGCTTTATTTTTGGATGTGTTAAACCCGCTACAGACAAACTTAATTTACCTTGCATGGGGGGGGGAGCTGCTTCTGCATCAGGGGATCCTGCACATAACCTGGGACAGGATCTCTTGATTCCCTACCTTCCTTCTTGGCAAAGCCACTCCGGTCAATTTGGTGGCCAGTTTTCACATGCCTACTTTTATTCTCTGATGAGCTGTGCCATCTGGAGACAACAATAACTTTGAATGTAAAAAAAGTGTGTGTGTGGGGGGGGTGGTTCTGGTGATTACAAGGGGCAGGATGTTCCGAGATTGGAACCTGGTCTGCTCATTTGCTCTTGACCAGTTATTTTAAGATCATTATCCAATGGGCTAATATCCTCAGTTTCATACACACCTTGAAATGCAAGCATTTCTGGCTTGCACTCACTGACATTTCCAGATCT
>NW_015182909.1:0-1201 GCF_001447785.1 Gekko japonicus
AAGGCAATTGACAATAAATAAAATAGGACGAAAATTGGAATGTTCCAATATGGAATTGCACACCAAAATGTTTTTATTTGGGGCCATAAATATATCTGGCCTTGTGTCAGAAGTTGTTGTATGAACTGGAAATATTATGTACCTTCCAGTTTAGGTCATAAGAGTGTAAATAGAATTCCCTTGTCAGGGACAATGTGCCATTAATGTGTAACAGTCACATCAGTGCCATCAATATGTAACGGTTTTCACATCACCTCCTACCTGATCCTTATAAGTGGAGATGCTGGGGATTGAACTAGGGACCTTTCACGTGCCAAGCAGATGCTCTACCATTAAGCCATGGCCCCTTTCCCCAAGTCTCATTCGTAGCTATCAAGCCTCCAGTGCGTTTGTAAATGACTCGGATCTAACTGACCACTGGCACAATCCTAAACAGAGTTATTCCCTTCTAAGCTTCAGTGGGCTTAGAGCAATGTGACTCTGTTTAGGATTCCACTGTACATCTTTACCAGAGTCCCATCCTGATCTAGAAGAAGGAGGAGGAGGAGATGGGATTTATACCCCACTGTTCACTTGAAGTCTCAGAGCAGTTTACAGACTCCTTTCCCTTCCCTTCCCCACAACAAGACACCCTGCGAGGCAGATGGGGGCAAGAGAGCTCTTTCAAGAACTGTCCTTGAGAGAACAGCTCTTGTCAGAACTATGGCTTGCCCAAGTTCTGAGGTGGGGAATCAAACCTGGTTCTCCCAGATTAGAGTCCATGCACTTTACCACTACACCAAACTGGCTCTAAGGTGGATCAAAATGACTTTCTTGAATAAAAACATCTTTGTAAAAGAATGTCTGGAACTTTGGAAAGAAAGTGCTCTTTTAAGTTCATACTCGCAGGGTAGTATCATGGATTGGGCACAGTTTATTGTATATGTTTGCATATTTTTTTGTTTAGGAACCATATATTCCACTTTTCAGTTATTAGATTATTATGGACATTCATTAAAAAGTGCTAACAGCAAACAGCTCAGTTAAAACCATCAAAAGATCATAAAACAGCAACAAAATTCAGTTTTTGTAATGATCCCCAAACAGAAGAAGTCCATAAAACTGGGACAGAATAAGTAAAAAGTGAAAGAGCAAGCAGTAGAACCAAAGAATATAAGATTTGCAACCTAGCTATGAAAATATGTTGTCGAAGGCTTTCACG
>NW_015182910.1:0-1192 GCF_001447785.1 Gekko japonicus
ATATGCCAATAAAGGTTCTGTTCTGTGCTATCTTGATCAATGTCAGTCTTATAGTTTTGTTAACTGCAGTTTGCATCAAAGACCCTAGAAAGTATAAGACTGGCTGGAGAAGTGCAGCATCTGTCAGTTAAGTCAAACACAGGGCTTTTTTGCACACTCAACTTACTCCTGATTTTCTTGGCAGTCATTCTGTAAGCACTGGAAATTGCTTGGGCACAGTTCTCCCATATGTCTGCCCTCCCTTTGCATTTTCATAGTTGTGGAGTCAGTTTATTTTCTTTTGCACATGCCTTAAATAATGAGGGTTTTCAAGGGAGGGCTGTTGTCATTGGTGGCATCATAGATGGCATCACAGCACCCTCCCTTTTTTGTGTGTATGCTTATATCAATATATTGATATACTGCTGTAATGGCATGTCCAGTAGGCTCTCTGAATTCCCAGCTTTATTTTTTTTAAAGTAAATCTCTATCCCCTCTCTTTGCAGAGATATGTGTTTTTCTGAGAAGAAAGAAGCTAGAAACACTTTTTAAAAATGAAAGCTGGGAATTCTGAGAACCTGATTGACCTATATTTACACCAATATATTGATATATCAATATTTTAATGCTTTTTTAAAAAATTGAAAATGAAACCACTTGTCTTCAAGTCAGCGGTGGAGGAGAGGGAATGCTTTGATGATGACAGTCCAATAATTGAAAAATGGGATGGAGGTGCATGGGAGTGGACAGGCCAAGGAAAATTGCAAGGAACAGTGTGCATGAAAAGGTGACTCAAAATCAATTTCTATAAAAAGATTGGAGTAAAAGTGGTCTCAAAAAAAACCCAGGGACAAAAAAATAAGTGAAAACTAAAGGCACAAAAATGTGTGTGGAAATCAGAGGATAATCTGAAGCATTATGGGCCAGAACTGATTACAAAACCCCACGTGGATAGCCCACAGTCAATGTGAAAGAGACCCCCCCCTCAAAATATATAGAATTTTATAGGCAGAGTTAATGTTTATGTATGTTATATTCAGTTTTTAAGCCCACTGAAATAATGGACTGAACAGGATTGTCCTCCTAATCACTGGATATCTGATGTGTGGGGATACCTTTCTCTGCGGAATTTCTAATTCTACACATTTTTATATTCTTTTCAATTTTGATCAGATTAGAATGAGATATAAACAAGTGGACACCTGCAAGAAAC
>NW_015182911.1:0-1320 GCF_001447785.1 Gekko japonicus
TATGAATGACCTCCACCTGAGACCCCAGACAATCACAGGGAGTCTGAGTAGGTAGTAATGACCTTGAAGGATGAATAATCCAATTCGGTCTACATGTGTTCTGGGGAGGGTCCAGGGCAGTGTTCCCTCTAAGCTGAGTTAGTGTGAGCTAATTCACAGTTTTTTAGCCTCCAGCTCACACATTTTTCTCTTGGCTCAGGAAGGATGGCTCCAGAGCCCACTAATTTATGCAGCAGCCAAATTGTTCGCTCACAATTTTAATGCCAGTGGCTCACAAAATAGAATTTTTGCTCACAAGACCCCATAGCTTAGAGGAAACATTGGTCCAGGGCTCAGTAGTAGAACATCAACTTGGCATGCCGAAGGGTCCAGTTTCAATCCCCGGCATCTACACTCAAAGGGATCGGTTATGAGCCCCGGAGAACTTTATGATTAGCAAATCAGCACCTTCTAGTGGCCCCCCGGCCCCAGGGACATTCTTCTTGCCTTCCACCCAACCTGGTGGAATGAGCTCCCGTATGAGATCAGGGCCCCGTGGGACCCTTTACAGTTCCACAGGGCCTGCAAGACAGAGCTCTTCCACCAGGCTTTTAGTTGAGGAGGCGGGCGTTCGCACTCTATTGGGCCTCCCCTTCAGTGGGTCCGATGTGTCGTCATTTGGAACCCAAGTTGTACTAGACCTCACCTGCTGAGGCACTGGTTTGAAACACGGGAATTAGTAGTAGTTGCATTTTTACTTGAGGTATTTTAATTGTTTTTAACTGTTTGTATATGATCGATGATGGAAACCGCCCTGAGCCTGCTATGCGGGGAGGGTGGGGTACAAATCTAATAAAATAAATAAAGACGAACAATAGTAAGTGATGTGAATGAGCTCCACCTGAGCCACACATGAGGGCGGACCTTGACGAATCAAAAGGCATCTTCGTGCGTTCACTTTTTACTTTCTTCTGAGAAGCTTCTGAAATCCTCCTTATCCTGATTTTTTTTTGTTTGATTTTTGGCATTCCCTATTAACTGGAGCTCTCCCCAAAGTCAAAGTGAACCATTTGGAATGACCCCATACTTTATTTCCTCCGAGGAGCTCAAGGCAGTGCAGGCGGATCTTCCCTCTTTCGTCTTCTCTTTAAAACAACCCCGTCAGGTAGGCTGGGCTGAGTGAATGTGGGGTCATCCGGGAATCTTTGTTGCAAAGCAAGGATCTGAAGGTCCAACAAAGCCTAGTCCAGGGGTGGCCAAACTTGTTCAGGTACTTGAGAGCCGCAAGACATGAACAAACATTGTCAGGTACTTGAGAGCCGCAAAACATGAACAAACATT
>NW_015182912.1:0-1233 GCF_001447785.1 Gekko japonicus
CGGGAGAATGGCTTTTGGCGTTTATCGTTCGCAGTTGTGTGGAACTGTTGTTTCAAGACTGTAGTGCTTGGTCTGATCATGTTCCGGAGGACGTTTGTCGCTGGTTTGAACCCTTGCCTCTGCCATGAACATTCTAGGCGATTTTAGGCTAAATCACTCCGATTCTGCCTTTTCTCCCCCCACCAGTGCTTCCTGGTATGTGGGAAATAAAAATATTGACCTTCCTTTACAGAGTTGTTGTAAGGACAATATGGAAGTTGGGGGAGGCGCTGTGACTCTGTGGAAGAGCCATGTTCAGTTAAAAAGGGCCAGGCAGTAGGTGACGTGAAAGACTTCGGCCCGAGACCCTGGAGATATAGTAGACCAGTTATGGCGAACATTTTAGAGACTGCGACCCAAAACCCACCTATTGATCGCAAAGTGCCAACACGGCAATTTAACCTGAATCCTGAGGTTTTACTTTAGGAAAAACCACTCATACATTAACTTAAGATGATCCAAACAAAGTAAGGAAAGCAATCCCAAATGCTTTCATTTACTTAAAATTATTTGGCAGAGAATTCCACACTTTAATGACGGTCTGGGCCTGGCGATGGCACGCGTGCCCACAGAGAGGGCTCTGAGTGCCACCTCTGGCCCCCGTGCCATAGGTTCGCCACCACTGTAGTAGACAATACCTGAGTAGACAATACTGACCTTGCTGAACTGATGCTCTGATTCAGTCCAAGTCAGCTTCGTATGTGTTCATATTGCTTGCCGTGGGTGGGCAATGGCTCTCAAGCTTCGTTTTACCTCAGAAACTCTTCTGAGTATGATCAGTTAATTGATTTTTATCCCCCTCCGCATCAGTAGTCAGGGCGGGATAGAAATGGTTTCCATCCCTCTGTGTGATTTTCCTCCCCCCTCACATACGGACAGTGCTTTTATTTTCTCATGAGGTAGGCTTGGTTGAGAGACAGTGGGCTGGGCCCAGTGTTGCGCGAGCGCGGCAGAAAGGGAAATGTACACAGTGTAGTTCCACTGCTGCAAAACGTAGCGCTTTCGTATAATTCTTAGTGAAATGACCATGGGCCTGCAGAGCAATGGTGGTGTGCGGTGGACGACTTCATTTAAGGTGGCTGTGAAATTGTATCAGAAGAAACACCATGGTCTGCTGTGTCTCGCACACATGGAAAAAACAGTCAGGACACAGTTGCTTTTACTCAGCGCAAGCACACAGCAAGGGGTAATTTT
>NW_015182913.1:0-1557 GCF_001447785.1 Gekko japonicus
TCGAGAGGGCCGAGTCAGCATTCTGGCTTTCTAGGTCAGTTACAAGAATGACAGACCTTTGAGCGCTGCCATCAACAACCGAGATTCCTGGCACGGTTAGGATCTGGCAGCCAGACTGCGTTGGCAAGACGGACTATCTTGTCAAGTCCTTTCCAGACCGGGCTGCCGAACAAAGTCAGATCCAAGGCGGAGAGCTCAGAAGCGTATCATATAGAGACACATCCACACATCCACGTGGCAAAAAGGAAACAGACTCCCCTGCTCCCGTACGGATGCCATTTTGCGAGCTCGTGCAGACCGCTCCGGGCTCAGCGCAAAGCAGGATTCTGTACCCTGCCGGCTGTTGCTTAGCAGTCACAGTGGTGGATACACGAATGCCGCACATACACATCATCTGAAGACTTCCTTATTGAAAAAAGCATCCTGGGCATACACCACGTCCAAGAGAATTGGATCGTTTCAGGGAGAGGGGGAAAGCTCCTGAGCAGTAGCATGAAATTACAGGGAATTATCACATCCTCCCAGTTTTGCATTTCAGATCGTTGTAGGTCCAGGGAGAGGGACGACTGCCGGGCGGATTAAACGGGCGCAATCAGATGGAAACATCTGGGAAGCGTCGGCCGCCCATCCCCAGCCCATAGCTTACCGCCGAAGATCCGGAGTTAAAAAGTACCGCCCATGTAAAGGTAAAGGTAACGGTTCTCTTGTTCGAAACCCAGTTGAGTCTGACTCTAGGCTCATCTCCGTTTCAAAGCCGAAGAGCCAGCGCTGTCTGAAGACGTTTCCGTGGTCATGTGGCCGGCATGACTAGACGCCAAGGCGCACGGAACGCTGTTCCCTTCCCACCGAAGTGGTACCTATTTATCTACTTGCAATTTCTGGCTTTCAAACTGCTAGGTTGGCAGGCGCTGGGGCCAGAGACGGGAGCTCACTCCGTCATGCGGCACACTCGGGTCTCAAACTGCTAAACTACTGACCTTCCACAGCCTGCAGTTCAGCGTCTTAACCACTTGAGCCACCGCAGCTCATGAGCTACTAGCAAATGGTTTGCCACAAGCTGCAGACAGACTGTCTCCGTCTCATCGCCCCAGCGTGCTCCTTTTGCCCCGTTGAAGAGCTGCAAGAACCACGCGCTGGCGAAAACAACGCGGTTTGCCGCCGTTGCGTCTGATTGTACTGCAGCGGCTCAAATGGTGACGGCGCTAATAGCCACGCCTCCTCCCCACATTATCTGGTTCATGTGACTGGGGCCGTAGGCATGTTTTCCAGCGGTGAGGAGGGTGCAATTTTAAGCCACGTTCCAATTCTCCCCATGAAGCCCCATGGTTTATCACCTAGGAATGTTGCTTCAAATGCAGAATATGACGCAACTTTAAGCCAACTTTTTTTTATCACAGCACGGTTCCTCTAAGAGGTTCCAATATGGCTTCAAATGGGTACCAGGTTGGTGCTTTAAGCACTGGCCTAAGAACAGAAGAAACAGCCTGCTGGGTCAGACCACTAGTCCAGCACCCCATGTCTCACACACGGGCCAACCAGTTCCTCAGGATGGCCAAT
>NW_015182914.1:0-1310 GCF_001447785.1 Gekko japonicus
GGTGGTGCGCACCGTCAGCCTGGCCGCCTCGAAGCTCCTCGAAGAACACAAGTACGTCAGCGTCTTGAGAGTTTCCCGAGATCGGGTGACGCCGATCTGAAACAGAATCTTCCTTGTCCAGAACAGCGGGTGAAAGGAAGGCAGATGTGTTAGCAGTTGAGAAAAGAATATCTTGCGTCGCTTTCCCTGTTGCTGGAGGCTGGGCTTTAAAAAGTCTCGCACTCTCTGCCCGTTTTCAGCAAGGATGTCTGATCCACCTCTGCTTTCCATAAGTCAAATTATTTGACGCAGGGGTTGAGGACCCAATGAGAAGAACCCGGCCTTAGGTGCTGTGTTTACAACAGATTAGCGAGGGCTTGCGGTGGAGTCCTTGGCTGTGGATTGCATTTAAACAAGGCAACTGCTACAGCGATCCAAAGAGCCAGTCGGGGAACTGCCTGCCTCCAACATAGTATGCCAGAGTTCCTAGGGCAGTGGTGGCGAACCTTTTAGAGACCGAGTGCGACCCAAAACCCACTTATTTATCACAAAGTGCCAACACTGCAATTTAACCTGAATACTGAGGTTTTACTTTAAAAAAAAACAACTCATACATTAACTTAAGATGATCCAAACAAAGTAAGGAAAGCAATCCCAAATGCTTTCATTTACTTAAAATTATTTGGCAGAGAATTCGACACTTTAATGATGGTCTGGGCCTGGCTGGGGCGATGGCATGCGTGCCCACAGAGAGGGCTCTGAGTGCCACCTCTGGCACCCGTGCCATAGGTTCGCCACCACTGCCCTAGGGAATCAAGTTAAGAAGAAGAAGAGTAGGGTTTTTTACCCTGCTTTTCTCTACAGGAACAAACAGCTTGAAAAGGGGAACAGATAGATTCATGGAGGATAGGTCTGCCATTGGCTACTAGGCATGGTGACTGGGGGGAACCTCCACGTTCAGAGGCCCTAAGAGCCAGGAGGCAACATCAGGGGAAGGCCACGGCCTCTCTGCCCTGTTGTTGGCCCTCCAGAGGAACTTGTTGGCCACTGTGTGAGACGGGATGCTGGACGAGGTGGACCACTGGTCTGATCCAGCAGGGCTCTTCTGATGTTCCTATGAAGGCCTCGGCCTCTGTGCCTTGTTTGCCAGTTTGGTGTAGTGGTTAAGTGTGCAGACTCTAATCCGGGAGAACTGTGTTTGATTCCCCACTCCTCCACGCGCAGCCAGCTGGGTGACCTTGGGTCAGTCACAGTTCTCTCAGAGCTCTCTCAGCTCTACCTACCTCACAGTCTGTGAGGTATCGTTGTGGGGAGGGGAAGGGGAAGGAGAT
>NW_015182915.1:0-1210 GCF_001447785.1 Gekko japonicus
AAGCCATCATTGGATCTGGCCGAATTGGCAAATTATCAGTTGGTTTCCAATTTTACCTACTTGGGCAAGATGATAGAGAGGGCGGTGGCAATCCAGTTACAGAGCTTCTTGGATGACACTTCCATTTTAGATCCCTTCTAGTCTGGCTTTCGCCCAGGCCACGGGACGGAGGTGACACTGGTCGCCAAAGGCATCTGGATCAGGGCAGATCAGCAGTGCTGTTGCTGTTTGACCTGTCGGCAGTGTTCAACACAGTTGACCATCAGTTATGAATTCACCGCGTTGCTGACACTGGCGTCCAGGGGTCTGCCTTGCAATGGCTTGCGTCCTTTCTTTAAGGTTGGGGACAAAGGCTGGCACTAGGGGAACAGCTATCCTGAAGGCCCCCACTGAACTGTGGGGTGCCTCAAGGGCCAGTTTCCCCACCATTTACACACTCTTAACCAACTTCTTTGGGACATTGTCTCATCTTTACCACGTAATGACATAGTCAATTTGTCCAATTCAGCTATTTCCTGCAATTTCTTTGCAATTTCTATTCTAGTGGGTAATTTGTCTGTTTTCCAATATCGGGCAACCGTAATTCTAACATTCTGTGATTCTATGTTAATTTTTAAAAGAGCTTTAAAAACTTGTAAAATATGTTGTTTTACTTTGGTCAATAGGGGTTTTCTTTAATACAAATTTTGTACTTATTAATTGGCTTCTGGTGAATGACTGGTGTATTTCTTTGACTTTATTTTCCAAGTTTCTGCTTGTTAGCAGCTTGTGGATCTTTGCCAGGTTAATTCTAAGTGTATAACGGTTTTTCTTTAAGCACGCATCTTTTTGTCTTAAGCTTGATAACTTTCTACAGCTGGTTGCTGCTCTTACAAATATCTTATACCATAATCTTAGTAAATATTTAGGTTTAAACAAAATATAAAGTCTAAAAACACACAAGTCAGAAGACAGGGAGGGGGGTTCCTCTGTTACAGTTTACAACTATCCAATTGTTTACCCCAATTAGGCTTTTCTAAAAACATCTTGACCAATTATTTCTAGTTCTTTTTGAAGTAAAGGATGTCACTATAAATCTCTAACATTGACAGTGATGCTTCCTGCCATGCCAGTTTAAAAAGCTGAGGTAGGAACACCTGGCCTAATTAGAACATTCTTTATTGTCAATTAAATTTGATTTTAAACACCTGTTTCTACAATTTTGCTTAGT
>NW_015182916.1:0-1195 GCF_001447785.1 Gekko japonicus
CCCGCCGGTAGGGATTTTACATTTGGCAAACCTACTCTGTGGCATGGTACCTCACTGAGATCCCTGTTCTCCCCATGATCCATCCCCAAATCTCCAGGCATTTCTCCACCTCGATCTGGCAACCCTACCTGCCCATCCCCCACCAGTGGCCAGGGGGGACCTGGCAGGCCTAGTGACTGCTTATATTACAATGGTCTAGAAAGGCACATGGATTTACAAAATGACCATCCAAATCCCTTGCCATTTGGTGAATGCTTCCGTGCTGCTTGGAGATCAGTGGGTAGCATGGCCTGGAGACCCAGGGGAACAAGGATATGGGAGCGGCCATCAGTGATGGTGTGACATCACTTCCAGGAAAACCTGCAGGTGATGTCACACCTCTTTGGAATCACTGGAAAATCTATGGGAAAAAAAACATAGCATTTCTGATTATTGTGTGACAACATTCCGGGAGAACTTGGAACTTATGTCACACCTCTCTAGGAATCGCTGGAAACTCTATGGAAAAACCATAGAGTTCCTAATGCGCTCTGGGGGCAGCGGATTCCTAACCAAGCCGAGGTTTTGCAGAATTGTTGATGTTCCTGCTCAGAATGCTTCAGGCCTGTCTGTGCTTGTCTTCATTAACTGTTCTCCATTGAAATGGTTTATTTGCTTCAGGTTTGTCATTTTGAATCTGGAACATCGTTCAGTGCGAAACTTTTCTCCCTCTCCCTTCAGTGGTTACGGAGAGCACCCTTCAGCATATTTAATGTACTGTAAAGCAAAGTCAAGTAGCAGCAGCTGTATGATGTAAACCGATGAACGGAATTTTGTTTCTGTACAGAAACACCTTTTTACCCTATTAAAGCCTCTTTATGTTCCAGTTAATGTAGCGTTCTAGTCAAGACAAGTGTAATTGTGCTGTACTTTATTATAATAGAACTCTGAACTGACGGGCGACTGGGAAAACCCCTCTTTAGAACTCGACGGGTAATTGGCTGCATTTTAGAACTCCCGGCGCTGATAGTAAGTTATTACGAAGCTGCCAAATTCATTTTGCAAAGTTATTATGACGAAAATTGAATTTTTATAAATATCTAGCAAATGCCTCTGTACTCACAGAACTCATGCCATCTTTCTAACTACAGTACATACAGTACAAAACCAGAGCTGGACTGACACAAAGGCTAAGCCAAAAACAGTTTAGGGCCTC
>NW_015182917.1:0-1336 GCF_001447785.1 Gekko japonicus
TAGCCTCAAGCAGTTAGCAAAAACACAAGTCTTAGCTACGCATAGCTGCTAGTCGGTGTACAGCATTACAAGTCCCAAACTGTACATGCCTCTCCTGGACAAGAACCAGAGTCCTCTTTTCAGAGATGGTTCACCTCGTGTCACCAGGAAGCCCCCCCAAGTGAGGCCGGGAAGCAACGGCGTGTCTCCGCCTTTTGTCCGCAGAGTCATTTGGCATTCAGGGGTCTGAGGATGAATGTGGCCACGCCGCAGACTCCATTGAGCTGAGGGGGGCAGGAGGGGCTAAATTGAGAGGTGAGCACCGCAGCTTCCTCGTGGCCCTCTGTGCTGCACCTGATCCAACCCTTTCAGAATCAAACGTTGACAACCCAGAAGTAGGCTCTGAGCACCCAAGGTGGGGGAGGGGGACCCACACAATATTTACTTGTTGTTTGCCCATCTTCAATTTTGAGACCCTAAGTCCCAACCAGGGGTCATTTCTTGCGGAGCTCCGGCAGTAAGGAGTCCAGGTGGCGGGCACATGCAACAAGCCCTACCCCCTGCTCCCAGCAGCCCTCAGTGAGAGCAAGAAGCAGCCAGGTAAGTTGCAGAGCCCCCCCCGGCCCCCCGGCCCAAAACAGTCTAGTGGCACCTTTAAGACCAAGTTTTATTCAGGTACAAGCTCTCCCTCCTCTGCAAGGACAGATCTGCACGTTCCCCCCTCCCAATAGCTAGCAATCCAAAAGAGTCCAGTGGAGCCTGAGCGGTGGGTGTGGCCTTCTGACACACTTCCGGTGATGTCAGGGGGTGTGGCATATGCAAATACGTTATGCTAATGAGTTGTGGGAATGAGCTACTGCACCTCTTTTTTTCCGAAATGACCCCTGGTCCCAACTGAACCAAAGGTGTTCCGAGGCTTTGAGATTTAGGGCTGCCAGCTCCGGGTTGGGAAATACCTGGAGATTTTGGGGGTGGAGCCTGAGGAGGGCGGGGTTTGGGGACGGGAGGGACTTCGATGAGGTATAATGTCATGGAGCCTACCTTCCCAAGTGGCCTTTTTCTCCAGGGGAACTAATCTCCTGTCGCCTGGAGATCACTTGTAATCCCAGGAGATCTCCAGCCACTGCCTGGAAGTTCCTTACTGGGATTCAAAGAAGCCACTACCTCCATAGAGCAGTTTGTGGCATTTCCCCCCATCAACTGAATATGAATCCCGTTGCCTATTTCATAAAAACTGGAAGTCATTGTGTTGGGCCGCCTGGAAACATTTACATAACACCTTTGTTAGCGCCAACTAAAATGTCCCAAAGTACTAAGCAAGCTTTCAAGTTCTCCGAAATGTTTTTTTTTTAAAAAA
>NW_015182918.1:0-1204 GCF_001447785.1 Gekko japonicus
GCATGCTGACGAGTCCCACCTTTCTAGGTCTCAGTTTGTCAGTGTCCTGAAGACTTGCCTCACAGCTTTTGGATTTATCTCCCTCAGACTTTGGTGTGCACTTCTTTTGCATTGGTGCAGCCACCGTGGCCTCAGAACTGGGTTTCCCTGCAGAATGAATACGGCCCATTGGCCAATGCTGGTCTGCTGCATACAGGTCTTACATGCCCTTTGGGTCAGCTAGGTCACTAATGTGCATGTCCTTCAGCCCCTGCAGGTCAGCAAATGTCAGTGTGAATCATGGGCCCACAGCATTGTCTATTGGGCTGGGAGGTACACCACATTGTCTGGATGGGAAGAAATCTTGGGGCACATCACTTGGTTGGGGCACTGGGGCATGCATTGGTCCTCTCCACTGTGTCATGCCAGGTGTCAATACGGGACCACCAGATGTCTTGGCTCTCTATCACTTGCCTGATTTAGTCTGGTCTCCTTATACACTGCCAGTGATGCGGTGCTGTTTCACTGGCCCGGGTGGACTTGGCCAGGAGGAAAACATGTAAGGTGGCTGCCCAGGTCGTGGTGTTTCTGGGAGGTTGGCCATCAGTTTTAGGCTAACTGCCCTCTACAGGGTGGACAGGGTGCACCTATCTGAGTGGAGCACAGATTTTTGCTGCATGGCATCTGGGGAGGGTTGTTTGACAGGTTACAGGCTTAAGAGCACTGGCAAGAGCACTGGTTTGGAGGGCTCCCTTGGGAAGAGCTAATTCAGCAGCATGCCCAGCTCAGGGGCTGTCAATACCAGGTTGCTAGGGAACTACACAGCAGTTGGCACCTGTGGCTCCCTGGGGTTTACCACTCCCTGGTATCACCCCAGCAAATGGGCTGGGGGGGGGGTTAGGTTCATCAGCCGGCAGGCTGGTCACCCAATTCACGATCTGTCCCTATGCTGTGTCAATTGTCCTGCAGTGTAATCAATAAAAGCTGTGGCTGCTTTATTTCTCCAGATCTATGCAGTCTGCTTCATTTCCTCACCTGTGGCCCTCAATGTCCCAGGGCCTACAATAACTGACAGTGTCACTGAACTAAATGTCAAATCAAAGCCCAGTATCAATAAATCAAGATCTCAGATGTCATCATTAAAAGAAATGTGACCATCAGTGGAAATGAATTCTCTTTTTGAATTTTACGATAGTAAAGGAATTTGCAGATGTTCAGCTGCGAT
>NW_015182919.1:0-1177 GCF_001447785.1 Gekko japonicus
CTTTACATTGTTGCAGACAGTTCTGCTTTTAGAGTAAGCTCACCTTTCCCAAACACAGGCACCTAACCTGAACACATTGGAATTATGACGCTGAGCAACACACTGTCCACAGATTCAACTGAGAAGCTTGCCAAGCCATGCCACTTCAGGGTTTTCTCCAGAAGTGACATAATGATGCACAGGATGTCTTGCCCCCTCAGCCTCCTGTACTGGCAACTGACTGGAGGCTCAGGTGTGGGACGTCCTGTGCACTGCTATGTCACTTCCAGAAGTGACAGAGCGTACCTCAAGGAACCATTGCAATCTCTATGGTAAAACCACAGAGTTTCCCGTGATTTCTAGAGCCACCCTAAGTCACCCCGAGGTTTTCCCCGAAGTGACGGAGTCGCACAGATGTCACCAGCATCCTTAAAAGAAATTTCTCCTGGGGCAAAGAGAGCGTCTAGTGGGAGCCCTCCTATCATAGCAGGAAGCCCGGCACCCCTCTCAACTTTTCATCTATGTATCATGAAAGCTAATCAAGTATTTGCTCACGGCACAAATCTCTACTATTTTAAGAAAGAAACATCCCTGTTGGAACCAGGGAGACAGTGAAAGGCTTTAAAGATCTTTTCCGAGATAATCCAGCTATGTGCAAAACCCAAGTATACTGCGACAAAAGGGAATCGGCTTTTGGCCCCCTTTGCGTACTGTGAGACACACTGCGGACATTCCATTTCAAACCAAGGCTCTTCGGGAGGAATGGGGCAGCTTTGCAACGCTTGGACGTGCCCCGTCAGAGGCCCAAATGAAAAATTCGGCTGGAGGGAGAAAAGGACATCAACAGAAAATGTCAAATTAAGTTGAGAGAACGACTTCCAGCGTACATCCTCCTTCCATCCCTCATTCCTCCTTCGGATCCCAGCATTAAAGCATGCTTTGTATAAGCGAAGTGATCAGCACGAAACTTCCGAACAGAGCGATTTGCTGTATAGAGCTATTATGCTGCATCTGACACCCCCGGGGGTGTGAAATCACAAGCATAAAAATAAGCTCTTTCTCTACGACAGAACTTAACGGGAAGGCCTTCCAAAACCACAGTACCATTCAAATCTCAATGGAGGCCTTTTCCTCTTCCTGAAGAAGCCCACACTGCATTTCTTCCCAACAACCACAGGAAGTGGTGGGTGCTACAAGC
>NW_015182920.1:0-1733 GCF_001447785.1 Gekko japonicus
AGTCCCTCAGCCTTTTCTCACAGGGCTTGATGTCTAAACCCCCGAACATTCTCCTCGCTCTCCTCTGCACCTGCTCCAGAGTTGGAAGGGGCCCTAGAGGCCACCTAGTCCAACCCCCTGCTCAGGGGTCATTTCGTAGGAAAAGAGGTGCAGGAGCTCATTAGCATAACTAATTAGCATAACTTATTTGCATATGCCACACCCCCTGGCATCACTGGAAGTGTGTCAGAAGGCAACACCCACCACTCAGGCTCCACTGGACTGTTTTGGATTGCTAGCTATGAGTGCGGGGACGCGCAGATCCTCATGCTCCTCGTGGCCCAGGGCTGCTGGGAGCAGGGGGTGGGGCTTGTTGCATGTGCCCGCCCCCTGGGCTCTTTACTGCCGGAGCTCCGCTCCTGTGCTCTCATGCAGGAAATGACCCCTGCCCCTGCTCAATGCAGGATGAGCCTAGAGCATCCCTGACAAGTGTTCATCCAGTGAGGGGGAGCTCACCACCTCCCTAGGCAGCTGACTACGCTGCTGCACTACATTTACAGTAAAAAACAATTTCCTAACATCCAGCTGGGTTCTTTCCACCAGTAACTTAAACCGGTATTGCTCCCTGCCCTCTTCTTAAGTGACGGCCTTCCCAAAGCTTAAAGAGAGCAATCGTGTCTCCTCTCTCTCAACCTCCTTTTCTCCAGACTGACTGGCATTTGAAACCTGATTCTGACCCATAAATGTGGCCCCGGGTGGGCGCGCGCCCGTCCCTGTCATCAGTTCAGAATTATCTCTTCGGAGGGAGTGCCTTTATCGGAAATGATCTTTGGAGAGGCGTTCCTGAGGGTAATATAACAGAGTTCAAGTCCAGCGGCACCTTTAAGAGCAACAAGGTTTTATTCAAGGTATAAGCTGTCGTGTGCATGCAATGTTTTTCCCCCACACCCAGAATTAAATCCAAACAAATGGTGACTAAAACTAAGCTTGATATTCCGGTTTGGTCCTTGCATCTGTCAAACAACTTTAATATGCTGTATGCTAATCTGCTGCTCACCCTCTACCTGGACGTATGGATTGGCAACTTGGGTCAGTCACAAGAAGAAGAAGAAGAGATTGGATTTATACCCCGCCCTTCACTACCCAAAGTTGTCTCAGAGCGGCTTACAAACTCCTTTCCCTTCCCCTCCCCAGAACAGACACCCTGTGAGGTAGGTGGGGCTGAGAGAGCTCTGACAGAAACTGCTCTTTTTCAAGAATAGCTCTTATCAGAACTATGGCTTGCCCAAGGTCATCCAGCCAGGTGCAAGTGGAGGAGTGGGGAATCAAACCCGGTTCTCCCAGATTAGAGTCCGCACACTTAACCACTACACCAAACAAGTTCTCTCAGAGCTGTTCTCTCAAGAGCAGTCCTCAGCCCCACCTCCCTCACAGGGTGTCTGTTGTGGGGAGGGGAAGGGAAAGGATATCATAAGCCACTCTGAGACTCCTTCAGGTAGTGAACGGCGGGGTATAAATCCAACCTCCTTCTCTGCTTCTTCTAAAAAGTTGAGGTGACAGCCATACATAAAAAGGATTGAACAAAATATATATTTAATGATACAGTGAACCAGTTTGATGTAGTGGTTAAGTGCGTGGACTCTAATCTGGGAGATACACACCTGAATCTATTTGAGAATAATATGGTGATTATAAACTGTACTCTGGCTCCATATCAACACAGGATCAGGACAGAGAAGAAGAAGAGGAGGAGG
>NW_015182921.1:0-1112 GCF_001447785.1 Gekko japonicus
GGTGGTGGGAAGTGCCTTCAAGTCACAGCATACTTATGGTGACCCTGTAGCACTTTCAAGGCAAGAGACTTTCAGGGGTGGCTTGCCATTATCTGCCTCTGCATAGCAACCCTGATCTTCCTTGGTGGTCTCCCACCCAAGCACGAACCAGTACCAACCCTCCTTAGCTTCCGAGAGCTGATATAGGGCTGGCCTGGGCCATCCAGGTCAGGTCTATCGGTGCTTTCACATTTCCTAAAACGAGGAAGAGTTCCTCTACTGGTCACAGCCTCGTTTTCAACACTTGAAAATGGCAACCTGCATGAATGCCAGGTTTCTAGATCCAATGAGCCAACTGCCACCACGACGGCTACCATTCCAGATAAAAAGCCAACACAATGCATTACCCGGTTAAGGCTAAACGTGCACCGTGTCCTGCGGGGTGGTGTGAACGGATATGGTGATCGCATAGAACCAGGCATCATGGGAGATTGCTGTAGGAGACAAGAGATTTCTATTACCAAGCAGTAGTAAAGGAAAGACACAGGGCAGCTGCTCCAGCAAAGTCAGTAATGTTTCTTACTGTAGTTAAATGTTACATACGAGAAGGGTAGCTCCATAAGGGGTAAACCCAAACAACCCTTGTCCTTAGGACAGAACAGCCAGCGTGGTGCAGTGGTTAGTGTCAGACTAGGATCTGGCAGACCCAGGTTCGAATCCCCACTCCACCACAAAAGCTCGCTGGGTGACCTCGGGCCAGTCACACACACTCAGCCGAACCGACCTCACAGCATTGTTGTGAGGATAAAAGGGAGGAGAGGGAAATTATGCAGGCCACCTGGGTCCCCACTGCAGGGAAAGGCAGCATACAAATGAAGTGAATACATTTATTTTATTTATTTTTAGATTTGTATCCCGCCCTCCCAATGGCTCAGGGCGGCTAACATGCGGCAGAGCCGAATTGAATAGATAAAATACAATAAAACCCAAACAATAATCAAGGTGCTATGATCTTCCTATGTAAGTCATCCATAACCCGAGTTCGGCGGCCAGCTGTCTCAATAGCGCGGTCTCCAGCAGCGCTGTTCTATAAGCTTCTGCCAGGCGATGCTTGCGCCCAGGGGTCGTTTCGA
>NW_015182922.1:0-1184 GCF_001447785.1 Gekko japonicus
TTGCCTTCCAGTCCACCCCTGAAGCTCCGCGTGTATGGTTGGGCCTTTTGTGGCTCATTCACACATGCACATCATCACTTGATGCTGCAGCCACCAAGTGACAGCTGCACAGATGTGCACTGTCCCTCATATTATTGGACTGGCCACACAGTACATGTGATTTCGTGTACAGAAGCAACTATGGGGAGTTAATAAATCTTCAACTCCAGTTAGTGCCTTTAGGACAGGTCTCTCATTACTCTTTTCATTGCTGGGAAGGACAGGCCAAAACCCAAATTTTGCTCAAAGGGAAAACATATGCTCACCCAACGGAGAGCATTGGTATGCCTTCTTGCACCATCTGGTGGCTCCCGTCATAGAAGTAAGCCACGGCTTTCGTGGAAGCAGAGATCCCATTCATAAATGTCGTCTCTTTCCTCCACTGCCAAGCATTATTTCTGCCGCATGACCTGTGCAGTCTCTCTCGCAAAAAAACAAACCCCCACTCTTTATGTCAGGGCTTTGAAAATATGGAAGAGCAGCCCGTCGGATGTAGAGTTTATACCCATAAATAAGCACAGACGTCCTTCCCTGCTCTTTTCGTCTGCAAAACGATGGCTGGACTTTGCTTTGGATGAGGTGTTGTTTTGAAAGTTTTAGTACTTCCTGGTTTCTGCTGAGCCAGAATTGTTGCAATAACAGCTTTCACACAATGTGTTGGCATGTATAGTCCAGAGTCTAGCCAAAAACCTCATGGAGTGTACAGACAGCATGAAAATGATATCTCGAGTTCTGGGTTGTGTTTTTTTGGGGTTTTTTTGTTCCCCCCTTGAGCTAGCTAATGTCTGAAATAACAAATAGTACACAAGGCAGGGATAGATGACCATATATTCTTTAGACAGAAGTACTGCTGTCTATTTCTCTGCTGTTAATTCCAATAATAATCCCTCATACACAAATTTTAGCAGCCCCTGACACTATTGTTGTTTCTCTTTGTCTGTACTGCAGAACATTTCCTCACAGCAAAGTTAAACAGATCAGCCCACAGGGGATGATAAATTCTCCCCAGCGTTACCTAGCTCCTATTTCCCACTGCCGCTGCTGCAGCCAGCAGGAGGAATTAAGCTGAATGGCGTGGCGTGACATCACTTCCAGGAAAAAAACCCAGAAGTGACCGCAGTCCTTTCTAGGAATTGCCAGAAACT
>NW_015182923.1:0-1344 GCF_001447785.1 Gekko japonicus
GGAGTGGAGCCTTGGAGTTATTCAAACCCTCGCATTTTAGGAATGCAGAACTGCCCAAGACAGTTAATTCACTCTGTCTGTTAAGGAATTTTGCACGTATCGTGAAAGCTACACAGTCAAGCAAGACTGAGATTCTTATAATGGTCTCTAAATGGTGACTGACGGAGGTTCACCCTTCCCGGCCCTTTGACGCGTGAGCAGTGTTCCCTCTAAGCCGAGTGAGTGTGAGCCAGCTCACAGTTTTTTAGCCTCCGGCTCACCCATTTTCTGTCTTAGCCGAGGAAGGGATGGCGCCAGAGCAAACCGATTTATGCAGCAGCCAGATCGCTCAGCTCACAACTTGAATGCCGGGAGATCACAAAGTAGAATTTTTGCTCACAGGACTCCGCACGCAAGAGGGAGCATTGCTCGTGAGGCTCTGAGGTGAGCGATGCTGGGGACTGAACCAGGGGGATTTTTTTCCTGCACTATGGCCCTTCCCCAGCAGTCTCTTGTAGAAAAGAGACAGCTAAAAAGTGCTTTCCACCTGTAGGTTCCCGTTTATTATTTACTACCTTTCCGCGGGGCTTGTAAGGCAGAGATGTTCCGCCAGGCCTTTGGCAGAGGGCAGTGATGAGACGGCAACTAAACTGGCACGCTCATACCGCCCATCTCCCTCCACCTACCCCCTTAGGAGGCTACGGGAAAACTCCAATTTCCCCCCCTGAAATTTAGCCCGGTTTTCCTGGGATTCAACCTATAGCCTGAGATAGCCGCCTAAGTTGATCTGAAAGAGCAAGAACCAACTGCAAACAAAGAGTCCGAGTAATAATAATAATAATAAGAAGAAGAGATTGGATTTATACCCCACCCTTCACTACCCAAAGGAGTCTCAGAGCGGCTTACAAACTCCTTTCTCTTCCCCTCCCCACAGCAGGCACCCTGTGAGGTAGGTGGGGCTGAGACAGCTCTTTCGAGGACTGCCTTTGAGAGAACAGCTCTTCTCAGAACTACGGCTTGCCCAAGGTCATCCAGCAGGTGCGAGTGGAGGAGTGGGGAATCAAACCCGGTTCTCCCAGATTAGAGTCCGCGCACTTAACCACGACACCAAACTGCTGTGAATTATTTGATATTGATACTAGCATTTTAATATGTTTCAATACGAATAGTCAGAATTGTTGTATTACTAATAGGTTGCTACAGTATTTTACTGCAATTTTACTGTAATTTTATGCTATCTTGTAAGCCACCCTGAGCCAGCCCTGGCCGGGAGGGCGGGGTGGAAATTTAATCAATCGATCGATCAATCTTGGAACAGACTGCATTTTATATATTTATTGTATGGGATTTTATTGTGGTGTTAAC
>NW_015182924.1:0-1233 GCF_001447785.1 Gekko japonicus
TATTAAATGTGATCATCTGATGTAATATTAGGTGTTCAAAAGATCATACAAACCTAAGAGCATCAGAAGAACCCTGCTGGATCAGACCAGTGGTCCATCTAGTCCAGCCTCCTGTCTCACACAGTGGCCAACCAGTTCCTCTGGAGGGCCAACAACAGGGCAGAGAGGCCAAGGCCTTCATTAGAACATAAGAAGAGCCCTGCTGGGTCAGTCCAGTGGTCCATCGAGTCCAGCCTCCTGTCTCACACAGTGGTCAACCAGTTCCTCTGGAGGGCCAACAACAGGGCAGAGAGGCCAAGGCCTTCATTAGAACATAAGAAGAGCCCTGCTGGGGATCAGACCATTGGTCTATCTAGTCCAGCATCATGTCATAGTGGTTGTCAGGGCCTGGGGCCACCCCGGGGCCTGACAACCACTAGCCGTGCTAGCAGAGGAGTCAGGAGGGAAGCGAGGGCCTCAGATGGAGTTCCATCACTACCAGAGCCTTCTTCCCCAGTGTCAACAGCCGACCCAACCTGTCTCTCTGAGTATCCAAGCCAGTTGCCACCGACATCCTCCTCAACTCTTGTCCGCTTTCCTCCTTTTATCCTCCTTCCCCACCCCTGTGACACCTCCCTTTCCCCTTCCAGTGATGTACTTGCTCCCTCAGCGTGCCAATCACCCCAGCCACTTTCTCTATGGTGCATTTCCACCCCAGACCCTCCTCCTGGGTTTCCCCGTGATACCCCTCCTGAGCAGGGATGTGTGCGGGCGTGGTCACTTCTAGTGAAGACGCGGGAATTGACGCCAGCTACCGCGGTGTCTCCTACCTTCCTCTCTCTTGTAAGGTCGAGCTTCTCCAGCCTTTACGCAGCCAAGACCGAGCGTGCCCACCCCGCATCTCCTGCTGATGGAGCGGGCTGGTCTCGGACTGCCTCTCTGTTGACATCCCCGTCACCTTCCCCAACACTCTTCTCTGGGGCTCCTAATCCCTCGGTGGGAGTCGGGGTGGCAGCCATGGGGATTCCAGGCACTCGTCTTCGGCTTCTCCAGTGCCAGGGCGGTCTCCGGTGCTGTCGCAGTACTCGGCGTCCCAGAAACCCATGACGCAGTGCACCCCGTCCTCCGAGGCGCGTTGTGGATCTGGCGTGGGCCGCACCAGTCCCCCCGCAGCAGCCTCGGAGGCTGCGGATGAGCCCGCGGTGAGACAGAGGTCAAGCAGGTCCTTTGTCTGGATGGCCAACAACAGGGCAT
>NW_015182925.1:0-1203 GCF_001447785.1 Gekko japonicus
GAGATGGAGAACGCCCAGCCGCAGCTCTCGGAGACCGGCACGGTGCCGTCCCTCACCCCACCCGCTTCTTCCCGCCTGGATCGGCCGGCTGCTAAGGGATCGGAGGCCCCGGGCGAGTGCGACCACGCCTGCAGGCTGGCGAAGAAGCTGCAAGGCCAACGGGTCGTCCTCCGGAATCAGCTGGCGGCAAAAGAGTTAAGTCTGGGGGGGGGTAACCTGCAATGTTCCCTCTAAGCTATGGAGTCTTGTGAGCAAAAATTCTAATTTGTGAGCTGCTGGCATTAAAGTTGTGAGCTCATGATTTGGCTACTGCATCAATTAGTGTGTTCTGGAGCCCTCCTTCCTGAGCTAAGACAAAAATGTATGAGCTGGAGGCTAAAAAACTGTGAGCTAGCTCACACTAACTCAGTTTAGAGGGAACACTGGTCACCTGACCAAAGAAGCCCGCCCTCTTTCCTGCAGCCGGGGAGGCAGTCGAAAAACAGTCTCGAAATCGTGTTTGATAAGTGGGCCTTTAAAAGGCTGCCTGCTCTGAGGCTTTAGACCAGGGCTTCCCGACTTTTGTGAGCCTGTGGGCCCCTTTGGCATTCTGACGCAGCGTAGCGGGCACAGCCGCAGAGTGACGGCAACAAAATGGCTGCCGCGGGAGGTGGAGCCAGCCGCAAAATGGCTGCCGTAGCTTGCCTTCGGTGACGCAGGGCAGATCTCCAGTGGCAAAAGCCACCCCCCCGCTCTAAAAATACTTGGTGGGCGCCAGGAAGAATGTCAGCAGGCACCGCTATGTTGGGGACTCTTGCTTTAAACTGAGCCTTGGGACAGGGACCCCCTCTCCTAGGACCTCCGTGTCGCACCCTCGTCGCCAGTCTCAGTTGACCCTCCTGCCTTGTGCAGGGGGCTGGGCTAAAAGACCGTGGAGGTCTCTTCCGGTGATGGTTTGTCTGATGGTTTTGCTGCTGGCCCTTTTGGACAGGCATCAGTCTGGGAAAGCCGGTTCTGGATCTTTTAATTAAGAAAAGTCGAGTCTCCGGAAGGCTTGTCATAGAACTTGATTTTAACGTCAGGTTGTGTGCGCAGCTGCAAAGTAAGAAAGGCTTGGGGTAAAATATTTAACTAGTTTTCTCAGATGTCGGGTAATAATTTAATTAATTACCGCATGGCATTGCGCGTGGACTACCCAGGAGATCCTAAGAGTGTCTGGCAGCC
>NW_015182926.1:0-1211 GCF_001447785.1 Gekko japonicus
GCGCTCCTGCAAGAAATGACCCCTGGCTGTAGGCTGCTAGCCAAGACTTTATAGACCCCCCAGGAAGGGTGTGGAGACTCAACCATTTCAGCAACCAGCATTGCAGGGTCAGGTGAAACTCGCCCAGCTGTTGCAGAGCACACACAGGGAGCCCGTACATTGAAGCTGCTTCGCTCAGGTGTTCCAGGTCAGGGAGGCAGATGGAACAGTCCCCAGGCAGCTGGCCGAGACTTTACAGGCCCTCCAGGAAGAGTGAAGAGACTCAACCCACTCTGGCACCCAGCGCAGCAGGGTCAGGTGAAACTCACCCAACTGCTTTGCTCAGATGTTCCAGGTCAGGGAGGCAGGGAGAACTCCCTGGAGTTTGACCACCTTATTGGAGAAACTGCTGCATCAGTGGAACAGTACTATAGGATCAAAGTCAGCTTAGCCAATCAGAGTGGGCTACATGATAATGGAAGCCAATTCAGAGTGGGGGAGATGCTTAGTGACCTCACTCTCAATGGGCAGACACTGCTGCCCGTGAATGGTGGTGGTGAAAATGCCTCCACATCATGACCTTGGTATTCCTTGGAGGTCTCCCACTCAAGTACTAGAGCCAGGGCCAGCCCTGCTTAGCTTCTGAAATCTGATGAAATCAGGCTATCCAGGCAGGGCTCTAGTTTATACCCTTTCAAAATTGCCTAAAGGAGAGTACTTTTGTAGCTTGTGAAATCTTTCATGAAAAATGTCCTCCCAACCTTGGCTCAGCTCAGGCTTCAGCCTCATCCCTGCATCACTCTAATTTGAACCTCTGATCAAAGAGGAAAGAAGATGCAGCTTTGCTTTAGTACACACGTATATACACATGCCTTCATGTGGGCACCAAGTGCCTCCCTTCCATCCTCCTGTAATCTGGGTGTGCCCAGATATGAAAATTCTGTTGAATGAACCAGTTTGGTGTAGTGGTTGAGTGCGTGGACTCTAATCTGGGAGAATCGGGTTTGATTCCCCACTCCTCCACATCCAGCTGCTGGGTGACCTTGGGCCAGCCAGTTCTCTCAGAGCTGTTCTCTCAAGAGCAGTCCTTGAAAGAGCTCTCTCAGCCCCACCTACCTCACAGGGTGTCTGTTGTGGGGAGGGAAATGGTAAGGAGATTGTAAGCCACTCTGAGAGTCCTTCAGGTAGTAAAGGGCGAGGTACAAATCCATCCTCCTCCTCCTCTTCTTCTT
>NW_015182927.1:0-1182 GCF_001447785.1 Gekko japonicus
CAATTTAAAACCAAAGAAACCAAACTCTCAATGTTTGCGGACGACATGATTCTATATTTATCGAACCCCTCAGAATCCATCCCAGCCCTGAGCACCCTCCTGGACACTTTTGGAAAGATATCCGGTTTGAAGATAAACCCTACAAAATCACAGATCATGTCTTTCCATCTTAACCAGGCTGAAACAAAATACATTAGAGATAATTTTAAATATCATTGGGTACCTAAATATATAGACTACCTTGGTCTAAAAATACCAAAGAACCCAGCTGACTTAATCTCGTTAAATCACCAAGCGGTGCATATAGAAATCAAAAATACTATTGAAAAATGGAACAAAATAAATTTCTCCTGGACCGACAGATTTAATCTCATTAAATCTTTTCTTTTGCCGAAATTTATTTTTCTTTTTAGAGCGGCTCCAATAGCTGTACCTAGCTCAATGATAAAATCCTGGCAAACAACTTTACAGAAATTCCTATGGAAAGGCAAACCTCCCAAAGTGAGTTTTAAAACTCTCACACGGCCCAGATCTCTTGGGGGGTGGTCACTCCCGAATCTACTTTTATATCATAAGGCTTCCTTGTTAGCCAATGCGATCAAGATGCTAAGAAATTTGGCTAAACCTACCTGGGTAGAACTCCAAGATGATATTCTATCTCCTATCACAGCTGGGGATCTTCTTTGGGATCCAACCAGATTACAACACCTCTCCTCTCTTGACTTAGGCATCCTACTTCCTTCAGTGCACACATGGAAAACATATAAGAAAATATTACTACCAAAAATCAATATTACTACCAAACATCTCCAGATATACTTCTTTTTGCCATGAAAACTGGTTTCAAAAAGGCATTTCAGACAACGAAAGACTCAAGTGGAGACAGGCTAATACAACCCGGATTGCCGATGTTGTCACCCCCTCGGGTATTATGTCAAAACTTTCACTTGAAAGGAAAGTACAGTTGACCATACCGTGGTTTTTTTATTTCCAAATGAGACACTTTCTACACTCAATTAATGCCTCAAAGATCATTGCATGTCCAATAAATAAAACTGAGTTACTACTACAGAATCCGGATAAACAATATAAGGGCTTACTTTCAAAGCTCTACTCGATACTGATTACAAATAACTGTGAAGACACGCAACATTTCCAGAAAGAATGGCAAAAAGATTGTAC
>NW_015182928.1:0-1262 GCF_001447785.1 Gekko japonicus
GGTGGTTGGACTAGATGACCTTCCAACTCCATGATTCTATGACTATGAGGGCACATAGCCCGAACTTTAATGGACTCATTTCAGTAACAATGGTCCTTTCTGTTTGCAGGTCCCAGGTCCTTTTGTAGAAACACATAGCAAAGTTGTGCTTCCTTGTGATTTTTGCTTCTTCACTTACTTGGGAGGCGAGGCGAGAGAGATTACTATATTCCCCCTGTCATAGCCGTTCATCTGCACCCTCTCCCCATTAAATATAGGGCTATATTCCAAAGTGATGAAACCTTATCTCTCTTTTCTGCTATTCTCTGTGCCCCATCGAGCCATCAAATACGGTGCAGAAATATGAATTGTACGAACAATAGTTCTTTATTTTCCATTGGGTATCAGAGTTTTCATAAATAGGCTATATTACTCGGCTAGATGAAAACTCAGCTGTAATAATATTTATATTCATGAAAGACACCCTTTGTAATAAGGAGACTACATCAAGATAGCGAAAGGATCAAAGCAGAGAGAGGGAGACACCAAACACAATATTATTTCACTGAAGTTTTTCACTGCCTCCGAGGGAACAACAACAGAATTATTAGGCAAAATGATCCCCAAGTTTTCCTCCTTCAGCAAACTTTTTACATTGATCTATCTACCAGTGAATCCTTGGACATCTGCCATGGAATTCCTCCCAGAAATACAGCTCATCTCCAGACTACCTTGTGTGGTAGTATGGATGCCAGCCTCGATGTGGGATCTCGGGATCTCCCAGAAATACAGCTCATCTCCAGACTAAGAGAAACATAGGGAGGAGAGGGGGAAAGAGATTTTAGGGAAGGGCGATAATTACCAGTCTTGAAGAGGTCCATGGAAGCAGCGAAATGGCCAGCATTTTGAGATAGCTCAACAAAGTGGGGGTGTACATGGAGGATCCAAGGCAGACACACACATTGCTGGGAAGCAGGTTGTTCCAGATATAGGGCGAAATGTACCCTCAGGCAGGTATGATGCATTTGCCAGGAAAACAATAACTTAATGGGGTTTTCTGAGGTGGACAATGGTGGGGGAGAGGATTGATGACTCTACAAGTACAGGTGGACAACGGTGAGGGAGAGGATTGATGACTCTACAAGTACCGGGCAGAAAGGACTAATGGCTTAGGTGAATAGAATTAAACATTGGTTAATTAAGGTAAATGGGTACAGGGAAGTAAAGCTGGGTGTTGATGGGATTAGTTCAAGTGTTAATCAATAGGTTTTGGGAGACCTGAT
>NW_015182929.1:0-1205 GCF_001447785.1 Gekko japonicus
CCAGAAAATCTACAACAATTAATGTTACTATCAGGATTTAAGCTCTTCGGGGGTCTTGAAGTGTTGACGGAAGGGGAGGTGTTACCTGCCCTCCCACCCCTCTATGGCCAAAGGAAGGAGCGGAAACCATGGAAGCCTCCCTTTTTTTAACCCTCCCTTTACAGAAAGGATTTAGAAGTGGTTGTGAAAAGTTCAAAATGTGGTCCCCTGGGAATAAAGCCATCGAGAGGGATCTGGCATCTAGAGGCCGCCCCCGAGAAGGCCCTGTTTGAGAGAGCTAGTTTGGTGTAGTGGTTAGGAGCGTGGACTGTAATCTGGGAGAAACGGGTTTGATTCCCCACTCCTCCTCCACGTGCAGCTGATGGTGTGAACTTGGGTCAGTTACAGGTTCTCTCAGAGCTGTTCTCTCATGAGCTCTCTCACTCCCGCCTACCTCACAGGGTGCCTGTTATGGGGGGGAATGGAGATGGTAAGCCGCTCTGAGACTCCTTCGGGTAGTGAAGGGCAGGGTATAAATCCAATCTCTTCTTCTTACTATGGGAATGTTTTATTTATATTGTAAACCTGCTAGTGTGACCTTGGGTCAGTCACAAGTTTTCTCAGAGCTATTCTCTCAAGGGCAGTTCTCGAGAGAGCTCTCTCAGCCCCCCCTGCCTCACAGGGTGTCTGTTGTGTGGAGGGGAAGGGGAAGGAGATTGTAAGCCACTCTGAGACTCCTTCAGGTAGTGAAGGGCGGGGTATACATCCAATCTCCTCCTCCTCCTCCTCCTCTTCTTCTCCTCCTCCTTCTAGATGCCACCCCCGAGAAGGCCCTGTTTATCATGCTCACCCAGTATTACGTTGCATCCAATGTTTGCCATGCTGCATCCAGTGTTACTCCACAAGTGAGTCAGCAGGAGGTATTGCTTAGAGTCTCAGACCTGTGTTCCAATCTCCACTCAGCCCTGGACAACTGTGGGCCAATCACTCGGTTTAACCTCCGTCGCAGAGCTGCTGTGAGAACACCAGGGGGAGTGGGAAATCGCCTACATTACCCCGAGCTCTTTGGAGGGCAGAAATGAGGGAGACAGAGTTGAGTGAGATTGTATAGGAGGGGAAATCCATGTGGTGGCTTCCACTGTCGGCATAGCGGTTAAAGCGGAAGATTAGGATCTGGGTTCAAAAGCCAAGAGCCCAGAAGCTCACTGGGAGACCTTGGGCCAATC
>NW_015182930.1:0-1271 GCF_001447785.1 Gekko japonicus
ATGCAAAGAAGTCCCTGCTACAAAAAGAGTCCTGCAGTTGTCACCTCTCAGTCATCTCCTCTCCTCTTGTGCGGGGCGGGCACATGCAACAAGCCCCACCCCCTGCTCCCAGCAGCCCTCAGTCAGAGCAAGGAGCAGCCAGGTAAATTGCAGAGCCCCTCCAGCCCCCTGGTCCAAAACAGTCCAGTGGCACCTTTAAGACCAAGTTACCTCTCAGTCATCTCCTCTCCTCTTGTGCACTGAATTGTGTCAACGCCGGGTAGCCCCGTTGATCCACAGCAGTCGATTCGAGTTCAGGAGCACTTTAGAGGCCAACAAGATTTTTCAGGGAAGAAGCTTTCAAGAGTCAAAACTCTGACGAAGGGTCAAAGAGAGTCAGGGGTATCTGACAAGGGGAACTCTGATTCTCAAAAGCCTTATACCCTCAACAATCCTGCTGGTCTCTGAGGCGCTACTGGACTCACATCTAGCTCTTCTTATATGCCGAATAGCTCCTTTGTGTTGCAAGGCAGACTGATGTGGAGAAAAATTAAGCAGCCATAGCAGAAGTATCTGTCACCAAGTGCGGATCAGAGAAGGTTGGAGACCTTGTGTAGAATTGATGAGCCTTCCTGCTCTGCCAGTAGATAAGAACATAAGGGAAGTGTAAAAAGAATGTTGGAACCTTTATACACATGTGGTGGAGGTGTGAGAAGGTACAGAGATACTGGGAAAAAGTATTTAGGATGCTAAATGACATAATAGGAGAGCTGGTACCTTTTGTACCCGAGATAGCTTTACTAAATATGCTTCCAGAAACCTATGCTAAATCTAATAAATATGTAATTATTTATCTGCTTACGACAGCTAGATTGTTATTAGCCAGTAAATGGAAACAAGAAGATCTACCCTCTAGAAGAGAAGTAGTTGACAAAATGTTATCAGTGGTTGAAATGGACAAATTAAGTTTGATATTAAAAGGCAATAGTAAGGAGACTTTTGAAAAAAGATGGAAAAGATTCTATATATGGCTTGATAATGAGTATTATGAATGACTCACAAGTATGATAAATGTAACTCGCAGATATAATGTATGTTTGAAAACTTTAAATAAACTTTGGAGAAAAAAAAAAGAACATAAGAAGAGCCCTGCTGGATCAGAGCAGTGGTCCATCTAGTCCAGCATCCCGTCTCACACAGCAGCCAGTCAGTTCTTCTGGAGGGCCAAGAACAGGGCATGGAGTCCGAGGCCTTCATTAGCTACCTTCTAGTGTCCTGGCCTCACTGCTGGA
>NW_015182931.1:0-1164 GCF_001447785.1 Gekko japonicus
TGTACAAAATATAGGCATACTGCCATTGTGTCAAATGTTCAGAGTTCATGCATGGATATGTGCTCTGTCTGAAATACATACATATGGGGGATGTTGCACATATCATTTCCCAAGTACTTCAGGTGAACTAGTAGTGAGGAATAAACATTTAACGAAATGTTAAATATAGCTATTTGAACTAGAATGTAAGTGCCCCTGTTTCTGCTTCCGGCGGCAGGGGGGGGGGAGCCCCTACCTACCATAGCCAGGCTTTTGTGGCTTGTGAGGCAAAAAAATTTTTCTGGTGGGGCAGCCATTATTTGCTATTATTTTTTCTGTCTGTGTGAAATAGGTAGGGGGGTCTATTCTGCCATCCTCCCATCTTGGATATGATTGGAGGAAGGGGCAAGGGGAATGGCACAACCCCCCACAACACCCCCCCCCCTTTGAGGAAGAAAGAGTTCAAACAGAGGAAGAAACATAGGGGAGGAAGAATGAAGGAATGTCCCACCCTGCACTTGTTTCCCACCCTGCTGTGCACCTGTAAAGAAATGATTAAAAAACGACTAAAAAGGTTTTTCTGGAGAAAATCTTGTGGGGCTGTCCCTTTAAGAAAGGGGCGGAGCCCTGAATAGTCCCACCCTGGCTGGCTCCGTAGGCCAGCAGGGTAAAAATGAAGAGGGGGAAAAAAAACCTTTGGCATGATATCAGGAAAACCTGGAAGAGCTGTGATGCCCTTCTACCGATGGCACCCCCGTGTCTTCACCGTCGGTCTCCTGCTGGGTGCCAGCCACTGGCTGATAACTCTAGTCCCTTGTAAGATTTGTTGCCCTGATGTAAACATATAGACTGGGGCTGCTTCCACACAGGAGGCACAAAGAGGTGCCCCTGCTGTGAAACCAGCAGCAAGCGGTGTGAGAGTGGGTGGGGACAGTGTCTGCATGCCCCATCCCACTGCTGACACATGCTCCCCGCCTCCCCCTTTCCCCTCACCATGTCAACAAAGAAGGACTGCTAAAACGATCTCCTGCGGGGCTCCCTGCATCCTGGCACAGGCCCCTCTCTCATTTCGTAGCTATGAACAGAAAATGCCCATTAAAGGGCTGACACAGGAAGAGGAGAACTGGAGGTTAGCGCCACCATTCTGAAGGTGGAGCTTAGTTAAGAACATAAGAGACGCCAATG
>NW_015182932.1:0-1151 GCF_001447785.1 Gekko japonicus
CTGGTTATGCATTGTATTTGGTCAATAATTTGTATCCAAAAGTCATGAATTTTTAGGCATCTCCACTAGCAGTGTAAAAAATCTACAGCACCACAGTTTTTCCAGCAGAATGTGTTGATTTCTGGTTTTATTCTATTCAGTCTGGCAGGAGTCATGTACCAGTGGTTTATCATCTTAAATGCAGTGAATCTTATTGAGTATATCTTTGAAGTGGTGTTTGAAGTTTTCCATACGTTCTCCAAGTCTTCTACTGTAATGCGATTCTCGCAATCCAATTGCCACAGGGTAGTGTTTTTGTTTTGTTTAGATGGCAGTTTGGAGATCAGAGCTTTGTAAATTAATGAGATGAGGCCTTTATTGTTGCAAGGTGGGTGCATTAGGAGTTGTTCGAGACTACTTGGTGGGGTTTCAAAGACTTGTAGTTGTTGTAGTTCTCAAAGTAGATGTGTAATCTGAAGATAACTGAACCATGGGATTGTTTTTTTTATTTCCGCCTCTAGTTCCGCTTTGGTCATCGGGTGACCTTTTTTCATTCGTTTAAATAGCCGAGATATTCCCACTTTCTTCCAGTCTATAGGAGCCAGTCCATCCGTTCCTGGGGGAAACCAAACCTGATTCAGAAAGGATGAAGCTTGTGATTGTGGGGGCAATAAAAAATTTTGTGCTGATCCCAAACTGTTAGTGCCTCATGTAGATATTGATTTTGTTTACAATCCTGAGGTCTATCAGTCAGAGCCATCCAGAAGATATCTTGTAGTGGGATTAGAGTAGTATAAGTTTCTTCAATTCGATTCCAAGGTGGGTCTAGGTTGCTGTGTCAGCTAAATTAGCAGCAGCATAATATAGAGATAAGTCAGGTAAATCTCCTTGAGTGGCAGGTGACTTAAGTGTTGAGAAGGAAATCCTATGTTTTTGTAACTCCAAAAGAATTTATTTAGTTCTCTTTGCCATTTGTTCAGTTCTCTCCATGGAATATAGATTGGCAGTGCTCTAAATAAGAATAAAAATTTTGACAGTACGAAACTCTTGAGCAGTCCAATTTTGTTAGCCCAGTATGGTTTGAAGTGATTCCATTTTCACATAGAGTTCTTCATTTTCTGAAATGTATCATGAAAATTGCATTGTAGATCAGGTGGTATAGTGATGCCTAA
>NW_015182933.1:0-1185 GCF_001447785.1 Gekko japonicus
CCAGCAGCCCGGCCTCATCCAGCCTCCTGACTCCAGACAGATGATGCCGGGGTGGGGGGGGGGAGGCTACGGAGCAAGCGGAGACACCTGCCCTGCTGACTACTTTCCTCCCCTGCACCTCCCTCCTTCTGGGCCCGGAGGCCCCACGTGACGTGGCCTTCGTGGCTAGCAGGCAGCCCTGGTTCTGTCTGCCCCCCCTCCCACACCTTTGTCCACCCCCTTGCATTTACATGAAACTGCTATGAGGGGAAACGCCTCTGAGCATGTGCAGAAGTGACGAGGGGGGCACGGGAGCGGAGTGCGTTCCTTGTGCTGGTGTCAGACTCCCACAGCATCAACAAAGTACACACTTGCAGAAAAGGTTTTACTTTATTTGAAGCTATAGGTGCAGTAACAGGATCACTGTTCAGAATGAGGGATGAGCATGGATCCCAATAGATTATAGTACATTCAAAAAGCTGGGGCCCAATTGCGGGACTTCCCGCGCGCGCCATTGAGCCTGGGAAGCAACGTTCCTAGATAATCATAACATATTTGCTTCTCATGGATTGCACCATGAGATCACCCAAGCAACTGCCCGGCAGCTACCACCTGTGGCCTTGAGAGATATGGACGTTCCTGCAGCTAGGCAATTAAGTGCATCAACAGGCATACATGGGAAAGTGAAAGCAGTCAAGCGCATACATAGAGAGAGGGGAAAAAACCCCTTTGGCAGGTTGCTGACAGCTGGCAGAGCAGAGAGGGGGTTGCCATCCAGTGTTCACTCTAAGCTGAGTTAGTGTGAGCTAGCTCACAGTTTTTTAGCCTCCGGCTCACAGTTTTTTTGTCCTAACTCCGGAAGGATGGGGCTCCAGAGCAAACTAATTGATGCAGTAACCTGCCCGGAGCTCACAAAGCAGAATTTTTGCTCACAGGACTCCACTGCTTAGAGGGAACAATTGCACAGTGGAGAGTGTCTTGCGCCTGCTCAGCCTGGGGTCAGAGATGAGAGGAATGTGTGGTAGGCTCGGGACCAGAGCGGCCCTGTGTACAGGGCTTGTTGGCACATACTCCGATGCTTTGGCCACCAGTGCATGTGGCCTATGGAAAGGAGGTTGGGGTTATGGGGGGGGGATGGTGCAGAGTGTGGCCTTTGAGTCCACTGCAGAGCCTGGAATGTGGTCAGGATTCGGCCAAGGGACTTGT
>NW_015182934.1:0-1164 GCF_001447785.1 Gekko japonicus
GCAATGCCTGCGCAATCATAGTTTTGTTTCCTTCGGTTACGCCCCCTGTTTCTCCCGAATGGGGACCCCCAAAGTGGCTCACCCCATTCTCCTCTCCTCCGTTCTGTCCTCACAACAGCCCTGCAAGGTAGATTAGGCCGAGAGCGTTTGCCTGGCCCAAGGTTGCCCAGTGAGCTCTCTGGGCAGAGAATGGATTCAGACCTGGATCTCTGGGACCCTAGTCTGACCCTCCAGCCGCTTCACCGCGCTGGGTCTTCGTATTCGTGCCGCTCAGTTATTGAGGCTGGAGATCAGATTCCCAGCGAGAACCCTTTGGGGTCTGCTAGCCCCCTGTGCCTCAGCACGAGCCAGGCGGGGCTGTGTTCAGCCCACCCGTTATCGCTGCATGAAGGGGGGACGGGATATTGTGTGCCCGTCTGGGTAGGGATGCACAAATTAATCCATATTGCCTTCTAGGGACACGGATATGCCCCGGCAGCCACTGGTAAATCCCCCCCTCCCCAGCCCGTAATTTGTAAAGATGCTCAAAGAGAGCTGGCCCAAGATCTTGGAAGCCAGGTGAGGTCAGTCCTGTGTGGTATTTGGATGGCCGACCCCCAAGGAAGTCCAGGGTTGGTCTGCAGAGGCGGGCTGCGGCTGACCACCCCCAAATGTCTCTTGCCTTCAGAACCCACCAGGATCGCTTCTAGTCGGCTGCGACTTGGTGGCATTTCCCACCGCCACCACAAACAGGGATTAAAAGAATAACCGGACCTCCATCAAATCGGTCAATGATTACAAAATCAATCCAAGTATTTCTTGATTTGATTTATATTCCGCCCTATCCCGCAAGCGGGCTCAGAGTGGGTAACAATTTATAGATTAACAACCACGAGAGCATTTAACATAATAACTAAGACAAGTTTTATATGGTCAGGTAATAGCAACTATATACAAAAGAAATTACTGTACAAGTTCATGCTATTCAAGGCACGTAAATAAGTTATGTTAATTTTACTTAGTATCAATAGGTGAGACTGTGTAGAGGGGAGGCCAGAATGGATTGTGTCAAATCCTGGGTTCTAGACGCACGGCAGTGATCAGTTCAGGTTTATTCAGTGATTTCAGCAAAACTATACAAGTCAAGACTCCAGAGGCCTCAGCTCTGTTAAGTAGCATGCAGTT
>NW_015182935.1:0-1213 GCF_001447785.1 Gekko japonicus
ACTCCAGCTTTGTTTAGTTGCTAAAACTAGAAGAGAAGACCTTTTCAGTCACCGGGAGGGATGCTCCACCTGTTCACCTACTTCACTGAGCAAAGTTTGAAGCCTTCCTCCAACCTAAGGCATCTTCCTCCAACTTTAAGTGGCTCTTCCACTGATCAAGAGTCACTCAAGTTGGGGGAAGTCTCCTTGGGCTGGTTGAAAGCTCCTCCAAGGATGGCTGGATCCATCTCATTAGGTTTGGGGAACCGAACCACACTACCAAGAGCTTTTCCAGCCTGTGATGCTGCTGATATGTGTTGTAACCATTGTGCCTGTACAGGGATACACATATCTCCTGGCTTCAGTAAGCAAAGACGAAGAAGACTAAGAAGACGACGAAGAAGAAGATGACGAAGACGAAGAAGAAGATGAAGATGAAGAAGACAAAGAAGAAGAAGATGAAGAAGACGACGAAGATGACAAAGACGAAGAAGACGAAGACAAAGATGAAGAAGATGATGAAGAAGAAGGAGACGAAGAAGACGAAGAAGACGAAGAAGAAGAAATTGGATTTATACCCCACCCTTCACTTGGAGTCTCAGAGCGGCTTACAAACGCCTTTCCTTTTCCCTTCCCCTCCCCACAACAGACACCCTGTGAGTTAGGTGGGGATGAGAGAGCTCTTTCCAGAACTGCCCTTTCAAGGACAGCTCTTGTCAGAACTATGGCTTGCCCAAGGTCATCCAGCAGCTGCAAGTGGAGGCATGGGGAATCAAACCCAGTTCTCTCAGATTAGAGTCAGCACACTTAACCACCACACCAAACTGGCTCATTCATTCATATTGAAGCTTCAAAATATGTGCATTTCCACATTCAAGCAAAATGGCAATGGGTAATTATCACCAGCAGGCACTCCTGGCACCCATGAAGCTGTGTTCTTGTGAATCAGGCCATTGGTCCATCAAAGTCACTATTGTCTCCTCAGCTCTCAAGGGATGCAGGTGGAGGACTTCGACATCACAAACTGCCAGATCTTTTACCTAAAGATTCTGGGAATTGAACCCAGGACTTCCTGCAAGCAGATGCCCTATCCCTGAGCCACGGCACCTCTACCTGGATCCTCCCAAACATAATGTACGAGAGAGCCTAAGGAAGAATGCAGAGAGAGACCAAAAGGAGGTGAAGAAAGAGGAAAGCTAGACGTTCTATTTATTTATTTATTTATACATTTGAT
>NW_015182936.1:0-1190 GCF_001447785.1 Gekko japonicus
CATTTGGGGTTATAGGAAAGTTTTAGGGCAAAAAGTCAGGAGCCGGGTTCCCTACCAAACTCATGGTTATATATTCTAGTGGGGACTCACCTTTCAAATGCTCTCTGTTTCTCTGTTTGGCTGCAAATGGGTTGTGGGTGGGATGGTCTTCAGGTTTCTTTCCTGTAGGATTTCTGCCTCCTGAAACAGTTCTGGGGGACTCTTGGAGTGAACATGTGGTGTTAGAGGAACAGGAAACAGGACCTTTCTCTGGTGCCATTTCCAGTCATGGAAATGCTATGGCCACACCATAAGAAGAGGTGGAAACCTGTGTCCTGAGTTGCATATTTTGTATTGTGAATTCTGGCCCTCGATCTTATGTAGGAGGAGGAAATGCTTACCTTGGAGACTTTGATCTTATAGCGTCTAGTATATCTGTCTATCTCGACGACACCCAGAAGTTGGAGCTTCACAGCTGGAAGAAGAAGTTACTGGTCTTATTCTACTGTTTTCAGCTCTCCTAGACATCAGCTGGATTTGGTGTAGTGGTTAAGTGCGTGGAGTCTAATCTGGGAGAACTGGGTTTGATTCCTCACTCCTCCACGTGCACCTGGCTGGTTGACCTTGGGCAAGCCATAGTTCTGATAAGAGCTGTTGTCGAAAAAGAGCAGTTTCTGTCAAGAGCTCTCTCAGCCCCACCTACCTCACAGGGTGTCTGTTGTGTGGGAGGGGGGGAAGGAGTTTGCGAGTCGCTCTGAGACTCCATTTGGTAGTGAAGGGCGGGGTATAAATCCAACCTCTTCTCTTGTTCTTCTTCTTATGCTAAGGAGGGAGAGGAGGCCAAACTACACATTGAAGTCCTTGATGTGCTACTCTGACTCTTCTTTGAAGCAATCAGTCACAAGTCAGACTTCTGGGAACTCATTTCAAAGGGTGCGGAACCCCAGCTTTAGATTGGAAATTTTGTATGGTGGGAGAAGGGGCCTCATCCTTCCTCCCATGCCATTTCCCAACTCCAAATGGTCGGGGGTACTGTTTACTCCATGGGGGAGTGCTATGTGTGCAGCCCCATAAGAGAACGAATAACACCTCCCCCTTTGCCACTTGTCTCCTTCCCTCTGCTGTCCCAGGTGTCCTGAAAATTCATCTCTCGGGGAACCCCCCAGGAACAACATGGCAGAGGACACAGATGCTATCATTCTGGATAAAGG
>NW_015182937.1:0-682 GCF_001447785.1 Gekko japonicus
CCTTCCGGCTTCCGATCTCCATTTTACTCAGTGGGAATTCCAGGGGGTGCCTGAATGAGAGAGAAAACAGCGCAAGGCGTCCGCGTTCAGTTGCACACCGGCTCTAACTCTGGCGGCGGCTTTGGAGGAGGCTGATTGAGATGTTTAGTTTATTGGATATATACATTTGCTGTATCCATAAGTTTGGAGCTTTGGGGGGTTTTTTGCGCGAAGGCTTTCTTTTGCTCTATTTGTCTGTTTCTAACAGGACGCTTGAGACGGTTTCAGGGTGAAACAGATGCAACGTTCCAAGTGCAGTGGATTTGGCTCGGAGACTCAGTCGCCGCATGCTGAGGCGTTTACTTTCAAGGCAGAGGATGTGTGTTGGATACTGAAACGTGTTTAACGCGTGCAAGGTAGTACAGCCCTCGTAGAACGGAGTGTACGGCTTCAGACGACAGCTGGCAGAGTCTAGGCTTGAATGGTGGTGGGGGGATCTCCTTGTAACCATGATGTTTTTAAAAAACCCACAAACCTCCATGTAAACCTCCGTCTTTTCCTTTTCTTGTTCTGTTTTTCTGTTTGGAGGGAGTTGTTGCCAAAAATGATCCTCCGTATGCCAGTCTTCACTCTTGAGTCTGTATCACCCATTTTGCTGCATGTGTAAACCAGGCCATAAACACACCAGCCCTGCCCAGATTTT
>NW_015182938.1:0-1395 GCF_001447785.1 Gekko japonicus
AATCTGACATTTTGTGTGTGTGTTGCTCTGTTGTTATAGTGAGAGCCAGTATGGTGTAGTGGTTAAGTGCAGGCAGACTCTAATCTGGGAGAACTGGGTTTGATTCCCCACTCCTCCACTTGCACCTGGCTGGATGACCTTGGGCAAGCCGTAGCTCTGATAAGAGCTGTCCTTGAAAAAGAGCAGTTTCTGTCCCATCTCTCTCAGCCCCACCTACCTCACAGGGTGTCTGTTGTGGGGAGGGGAAGGGAAAAGTAGTTTGTAAGGGAAAGGAGTTTATCAGCCGCTCTGAGACTCCAAGTGAAGGGCAGGGTATAAATCCAATCTTCTCCTCCTCCTCCTCCTCCTCCTCCTCTTCTTCTTACATTAGTACGTTGTGTGTTACTAATTTTATTAAAGATTACTAATTTTATTAACTCTCTCCTGTTAATGTTTTTATACTATTCCCATGTTATTACTGTTCTAATCCCTTTTATATCAGAATTGTACTGTTTTACTGGCTCTAGCTGCAATAAATTAGATCGCAGTACGTTTTGTGAACTTTGAATTTATTCACAATAAAGCTCCATTGATTCAATAAAAGGTCACTTTCGTCTACTGGTACCTCTCGCCATTTACAGCTTCCGGCTCGCACATAGAGTACATAGAGTATAAACGACTCCTGTACACGCGTACCGCCCTGCACGTCTGCACGTCTGTAATCAGGCCGAGGCCCACCTGTGTACCAAGATGGGCTCTGCCACGGGAAGGAGATTCCAGATCAGCTCGTGTCTCCTTCCACACAAGGGAGGAACCTCATAAATGCTCAGCGTGTGGCGAGAGCTTCAGGCACAGATCCAATTTTTGTGTTCTTCATAGAACCCATACAGAGGTGAAACATTTCCTATAGCTGGTTCCAGGGTCATTTCTTAGAAAAAGAGTTGCAGGAGCTCATTAGCATAAAGTATTGTGGAAATGGACCTGGAACTGACGGGTGAACCTTGTGGGGCACGAATTCCCCAATCCCAGTTGTTCTCCCCACCCCCAGATTTGTGAAGGAGAAGTAGGATTTTCTCCTCCTGCTCTGAGCACACACACACCTGGGGTGTCCACCCTGGGGTCCATGAGCCAGAAATGACCTGGGCCAAGGGCCGCTCCCCACCTCAGACCCCCTCTTTGGGAAACGATAAATAACATCCCAAAGTGCCTCTGTTAAAAGAGACGCCACCCTTTCCCCTCCAGGCAGGGGTCAACAGAACTCCGCTAAAGAAGTGTCACGACTCATTAAAGAGATGATTATTATTATTATTTCTATCAGGTAAATAAGACTTAGCGTTTTGCAGTGGGTTGTCTGTGTTTTCTTTTTTTAATGAGTTGGGCGCCACTAGATGTGTCAAAGGTTAGTGTGGCATGTCT
>NW_015182939.1:0-1187 GCF_001447785.1 Gekko japonicus
GGTTGAGGACAGCGACGGTGATGTGTGTCGTCTGGCCCTCTCTTACCCTCCGTTCCCCGTAAGCTCCCCCCCCCGGGAGGCTTGTGAAATCTGATTTTTTTCCCGTCGTCGTTTTGGAACGGATTATTTATTGTTGACGCATTACGTAGGCAGGGTTTCTTTCTGCAGCAGGGACTCCTCTGCATATTAGGCGACACCCCCCCGTAATGTAGCCAATCCTCCAAGAGCTTACAGAGCTCTTCTTACGGGGGCTACTGTCAGCTCTTGGAGGATCGGCTACATGAGGGGGTGTGCCGCCCAGGGCTTTTTTTGTAGAAAAAGCCCAGCAGGAACTCATTAGCACAATAGCCCACACCAAACAGCAGAAACTCATTAGCATATTAGGTCACACCCCTGACAGCACAGCACATTAGCATATTAGGCCACACCCCATGCCTTCCCTTGGCTTGCCTGGGCGCCCCACGGCTTCAGGGAGCCTGGGCAAGCTGGCCCTTGGACAGGCCAGGGAAGGCATTAAATGCCTCCCCGATCCTTCCAGGGCCCCCGTTGGCTCGCTTGCCTCAGAGTCACCGGGGGGGGGGGAGGTTTGCTCTCCAGGCCTTCCCTCTGTAACCACGCACATGCAGAGGATTTGGCTGTAGTCGGCGTGGCCAACTCTGAAGCCAGCCGGAACTCCGTCCCTGTGTGTTCCTGCCCAGAAATAGCCCTGGTGTCGCCTAATAGGCAAAGGAGTCCCTGCTGCGTAAAAGAGCCCTGATTTGTGGGCTTTTAACCTAAGTTCTTTGTCGCCTGCTCCCCCTCGTGGTGTGACACCATGAGCCCTGCTTGCAGGGAAGGGCGGCCTGAAAATGGAATAAAAGGAAATAAACTTTCGAGGCCAGAGACGTTCAGAGGCGGTTCGCCCTTGCCTGCCTCTGCGTAGTGACCCTTCACTTCCTCAATGGTTTCCCATCCAAATGCTAACTAGGGCCGACCCGGCTTAGCTTCTGAAGTCAGGGGAGATCAGGCTGGCCTGGGCTATCCAAGTGAGTTTTCATAGGAAGGCGGGGCTTGGGGAGGGTCCTCAGCGGGGCACGGTGCCATAGAGCCCTCCCTCCCGGGCAGCCATTTCCTCCAGGGGAACCGGTCTCCGTCAACTGGAGCTCACTCATAATTCCAGGCAGGGGTCATTTCCTGACGGAGCGCAC
>NW_015182940.1:0-1155 GCF_001447785.1 Gekko japonicus
AGGCTATACTTGATGGCCTTTTGGTCTGACCCAGCTGGTGTATTTTTACGTTCTTAAGACACCAGAAGCCTCCAGTGCTTTTTTCCTCTTAAAGGAACCAACCTGGATAAGCACAAGAGTAGACTTTACAAGAAGAAGAAGAGATTGGATTCTCACCATTCCGATGAACGAAGTGCATGCAACATTGGGGTCAGGAACGGGATAATAGAGAGGAATGGTGAGCTGGTGTGACTGAGCCAGGGTGGAGAACCACGAAGTCTAGAGCAAAGGCAGTTGATGTTCCAGCACCAGAGATGGCAACGATGCCACTGGAGGGAAAATCAAAGGCAGCAAGCGGATAAATGAAAAAAACCCGAGTGCTGAATCCAAGTCCCAGGAAACCTGCAGCACAGGCAGGTGAGACCCGTGCTTCTTCGGCCTTTCCTTTATTGGGGCACCGTCTCAGACACAAATCCTTCATTCTTCTGTCTAGCACAATCCTAGAGTAAAAACACATGGGCTCTCCATTCCATTCTCCTGAACAATCCGTAGCTCAGTGAGGCTCACCTGGAGTGGCTGTTGCCAGCCAAGGGGCTCTAGAAGCTACCCCCTTTTTCTGCCTGCCACTTGAGAGTGGAATTACTCAGCGCCTAGAAACACTGTTGGCTGGAAAAACCTACTCACCTTTGCGAACGGATGACAAATCAAGGTCGGGTTCCTCCACCTGCAGGCGTTCCGCTCCTCTTCCTCCGAATCACAAGCAGACAGAGCAGCTTAGCCTAGAGTTGTCAGGATGTTAGTGCCTGGTAGCCCCTTGATGTGGAACCAACAAAAGACATGAAAAGGATGCCTCCAGCATGACGTTGCCAATACCATGGGGCAGGTCTCTCTGCAGCCAGAGGTGTACAAGGCTGACACCCACCTGGAGGGAAGAATTATTTTCTTGGCCTGGGGGAATCTCCTGGAGTGGAAACCCAGAAGGAGTAACGCATAATGGCTGGAGGCTCAGAGAATTGGGACGAATCTCATCTCAGACTTTCAGGGGACAAGTAAACCCCCAGGAGGCCATTCAGCACATGAAAACACACAGTGGACTGGCCTTGCTGCCGCCTGTCCTAAACCTGATAAAGAAGTACGGAAAGCCCTTGATTTATATTTAACCTTTGATCTTAATAT
>NW_015182941.1:0-1162 GCF_001447785.1 Gekko japonicus
CAGCTGCTGCTACCACACTGTTTTACTGAGGTTGGGGCAATCATTTTGTGGCTAGCTCCGCCTCCTGTAGCAGCCATTTTGGCCTGCAGACACATTCCAAATGTTTGGGGACCCCTGCTGTAAGCCAATAGGTCTATTTGCTGTGAGACTTAATAAACATTCTGTCCTGCTAGCGAAGAGGGAAGGTTTCAGGCAGCCATGCAACACTTGATTCAGATAGGGCTGGGGTGCTAGCAAGGAGGGGCTTAACCCCTTTGCCGAAACCATTTTTCTGATTCAGATTCCCCCTCCGTGCTGCTATTTGCCATTGGTGGGAAATGCATAGCAGTTCCAAGTAGTGGGTTTGCATTGGAATACTACTTTCCCCCAGTACCAGTCCTCCCCCTCCTCCACAAGGCCGCTGGTTACTCCAAAGAACTGAAGGGTTCAGTCATGGGTCTCCTGCTGTCTTATCTAAATGCAACCTGAGCTATTACTTTTTTAAAAATTGAGGCTGTTTTATAGGTGGCTGGAATTAGCCTCTGTCATGTGCCGACAATATTGCTTGTAGTGTGCAAAAGGATTTTGCTTTTGTGACTGCATTACTGTGGACAAGCACAGTTGGCTGTGGATCCTTAAAATATATACATGTGGTCTTGGTGGGGGGGGGTGTGGCTCTCCCATATTGAAAGTACAGTGTACAGCCATATCTGCTGATTTGCTCTATACGTGGAGTAACTCAGTTAAACCTGGGACGAATGGACTTTTTCTCTTAATGCAGCAGGGCCCTGGACTGACAACTCTGCCATCTCCCACCATTATGTCATTATTGCATTTCCCCACAAACTTGGTGCCATAAAACATCAAGCATTGCAAAAATAAAATTCCACACTGCACACATTCTCTTAAGTCCCAGTCCTGTTTGTCATTGCTAAACAGGAGTAACAAAGATGAAATGCAGCACCACTGTAATATTACACTTACAGCCATGTTGTGTGTGCTTTGCAAGCACCTTTCTGCAAATCTGCATTGCTTTTGTCCTATGGTGGTATGAATTGTAGCGAGGCACATATAGGTGGAACTGTCACAAGACGGTTTTGTGGTTGGACCAGGTGGTTTATAGGTTTCTTTGTGGCCTGTATTGTGTGGAAGACAAGTTGTTCAGTGAAAGTCTTATTGAATG
>NW_015182942.1:0-1212 GCF_001447785.1 Gekko japonicus
AACCCGGTTCTCCCAGATACACCAAACTGTATGCTGCGGTTGATGTGAGGACCGCCTGTACCATGGACGGTACCGAGGTGTTACCAGATGTATTTTATCCGATACCATCTTGTCTTTGGTCCTTTCCGCACTTGGCTCTCATCCCTGGTTTTATCAGAGTTCAAGTCGGGACACAATACCTTGGGTTGATCCCTGGTTATAACAGCATCCGTTTATCCCGGGACAAGTGTGGGGTGAAACCATGGTGACCTCAATGTAATGTGGAAACAAAAAATCCCCCGAGATAATTACAGAGGTGAATTTGTGTGTAGTGTAGAATGTAAGTTTGGAGATAGGGCTGAAGCAGGATTTGAGGTCTAGTGCAGAAAGGACCTTTGCGTTGCAGCATGCCATGTAAAAAGAGCCCTTTTGGATCAAACCAAAGGTCCATCAAGCAGGGCATGAAGACAACAATCCCACCCCCCACACACATAGGGCAAGTGATGCTCTGTCTTCTTGGTGCTTGGGGGGGTCAACAGTGGGAGGACTTCTAGTGTCCTGGCCCCACTTCTGGACCTCCTGATGGCACCTGGTATTCTTGGCCACTGTGTGACAGAGTGTTGGACTGGATGCACCACTGGCCTGACCCAACATTGGGTTCTCTTATGTTCTTATAAGAGGGAATTGGATAAGCATATGGAGCAGAGGTCCATCAGTGACTATTGGTATAGATAGGGACTCTGGGGCAAGTGATGCACTATAGACTTGGATACTTTGGGGGGGAACAGTGGTAGGGCTTCTAGTGTCCTGGCCCCACTGCCGGACCTCCGGATGGCACCTGGTATTTTTGGCTACTGTGTGACAGAGTGTTGGACTGGATGGGCCATTGGCCTGATCCAGCATTGGCTTCTCTTATGTTCTTATGTTCCTTATGGGATTCCCTTAGGATGGCCACCGGCGGGAGATGGGGCAGTAGGGCTCCCAGATTCAGGTTGGGGAAACTCCTGGAGATTTAGGAGATGGAGCCTGGGGGGAGGACAGGGACCTCAATAGGGTACAATGCCATAGAGTCCATCCTCCAAAGCAGCCATTTGTTCCAGGGGAACCTGATTTCTGTAGTCTGGAGATGAAGTGTAATTCCAAGGGATCCCCAGGTTCCACCTGGACTCTGGTATCCCTAGTTCCTGCACTCCAAAATTTATTTATTGTCAAGGCAAGAGACAAACAGAGGTG
>NW_015182943.1:0-1153 GCF_001447785.1 Gekko japonicus
GGAGGGGCGGATTCCATCACAGGACAAGGTGGGCCCCCAACCCCATCAGGCAGCCGTCTTTTCTTTGGCTGGCTCCTCCTCGTATGGAGGGGGCCCTTGTGGAGGGGCCGCTTCCGGATCCCCGACTGGGACGTAGTCCTCCTCACTGTCAGCCTGCAAATAGAGGGGAAGAGTAAAGAGGAGTCCCTGCTCGGGAAGGAGACAAGATGGCCAGCTGGCCTCCTGCCCCGCAGAGTCCTAGCTTAGCTGAGGCACGGGCCGCCGCTTCAAGAGGGCCTGGACAAACCTTGTGAGTCAGCTCACAAACATTTCTCCTGGGAAGGTCTGCGAAGGCCTGGAAGCCATGCCCTCGACTTCCGGGAGGCGCTTTCCATCCCAAAGGATCCCACACATCCCTCCCTCCCCACCCGCCATGCACCCTCTCCAAATATTGTGTAATTTTAATGTATTTGTGCTTTTATGGAAGCCGCCCTGAGGCCGCTTTGCAGGGAAGGCAGGGTAAAAATTTGACAATAAATAAATAAATAAATACCTGCCGGCTGCAGTCAGCAGCAGGATCTGAACACCACTGAAAACGTTCTGGGGAGGAAAAGCAAAAAAGGATTGGCTTTAGGAAGGCCCACGAGAGTCCCTCTCCAGCACCTGCCTCCGCCCCGTCTACTTGATCCAGGCTCTTGATAGGGACACCCCGTGGTCGGGCAGAGGCTCGTGGACCAAATCTGGAAAGTCAGAGCCTTTGACTTGGCACGTGTAGCAGTAGCTACGAGGTCACTGACCTGGTCTTGCTGAGCTTGCAAGCTAACCAAGGGCACGAGCACTTTTCAGCTGTCCATGAACTCTGCTTAGAGTTACTTTCATCTTGGAGAGCTGACTGAAACAGTTACAGAAAGTTAGTTGTTGTAGGTTTTCTGGGCTGTATGGCCACGGTCTTGGCACTGGACAATGCCAAGACCACGGCCACACAGCCCAGAAAATCTGCAGAAAATCTACAACAACTAATGAACTCCGGCTGTGAAAGCCTTCGACAACATAGTCACAGAAAGGTTAGCTGAATATTTTTTAATCTGAGGTTGAGATTGGCCTTCTTATCTTGCTGTATTAGAGGTAACTCATATGCACATGCTGATTGTTCATTATCCCATATTTTGTTTTG
>NW_015182944.1:0-1135 GCF_001447785.1 Gekko japonicus
TCTTCTTCTTCTTCTTCTTCTTGTGTCACACATATGGCCCAGGGGCTGGAACTGGCTTATCCGGGGCTTTTATCTGGCCCACAAGCAACTGGTGCAAGAGACGGAAGGCAGGAGGCTGCTTGGGGTGGGGGAGTGGGCATGTGGACACACATGGTGAGGTGTGTGTGGTCGAAGCTGTCAAGAAATGAATGGAAATGACTAGTGGGCAGGTATGATATCCCTTGGGGAAAACCTCGTCTTGCATATGATTAAATACATTTATTGGGATTTTTGTGGATTCCCCAGTAAATCAGTTCCTTTCCCTCCTAGGAATAAATTGCTTTTGTTTGTATTTTGAGTAAAAAACATTGTCAATTAGGTTTGCCTTTGTCATTTATAAAGTTTATCTCTCCAGTACCTGGCATTACATTTTGCGGCAGACATGGTCCGGCCCAACAAAATAACATTTATGTCAGATCTTACCCTCGTAACAAATGAGTTTGACACATCTGCTTTAGACATTACCTACATAAAAAGGCGAATCCTCTTCTTTAGAAAAATCATCAAGGTAAGAAATACCCAGTGGGGTTATTGGCGTTTCACCAATTCCACGTAGTACATTCCCCAGCAAGACATAAATCCACGCATTTGATGAGGTTTCCTTTTCACAATCTGCAAATCATAGCAATTATAGGAGGAAAATAAAATGGCAGTCAAAGGCACTCGAATAAAACACGGTTTGCTGGGGCTCACTACGGACTTGTAGGATACCCCAGATTGGGGGTACTGAAAACAGAACATGTGATAGTGAAGTTTCCCAGATATTGTTCTATGGAAGACAGCCATCTTCAAATAACTAACTTCCTCTGTTGTGAAAACGCATGCCAGAATGACGGAACATTGGATTATAATGGCACATATAAATCCTTTTTAGTGGTCTCAATATGGCACATGACCGTTTGTATTGTTTTTATTAATGCTTTTTAGTAAGGAATTTTATTAAGGAAAGAGGAATTTCTAGAACATTGTGACGTCACTTCCAATCACAACTTTTTTTGATAAGTTTTTTCAATTGTTTTTGTTAATAACATTACATACATCGAGTACTTTTTGCTTCTACATTAATAATTTGAGGTTTATAAGATTATGCATGGGA
>NW_015182945.1:0-1158 GCF_001447785.1 Gekko japonicus
GGCCATCAGCAACTAGCCCCTCTTCATCTATATATAATACCGTAGTGGCAATACTAGTATATTTTACAAGACTATCAGGATTATAAGGTAAGTGAAATGCTTCGAGTACTCTGAAATCACCATACATATGCTAAATTACATTTAATGCAAATATAGAAAATTTTACACCTATAAAACTCAACTCATCATGATCTTTTGCTTAGCACACCGAATTAAAATCTGTTTCTCTACATAAAAAAAGAAAACTGAGGAAAGTGTTTGACTTCTGAGGCAAGTATTATAGCTATAATAATGTAACAAGTTATGTCTTTACTATTGCAGCACATTTATGTCCCTATAAACAGAAGAGCTTTCCATCACACAGAGACACAGTTTTGTCCAGTAACTATCAGCCTTGTTTCTGGAAAGTTCTGGCACTTATCCCACAATTCAGTATCCCTAACACTGCACTAGACTGTGGCCCTGTCATGACCCCCGCCAAGCAGCTCAGCTACTCGGAGTCCTCAGAGGTAAACCCCGAGGAGACAAGGCCACTAGCCAGGGAGAACCAGCAAGACCAGGAAGACAATGGTCCAGCAGCACCAGAGGCCATCCTGCCTCAGCCTGCAAGGGAGGCCTCATCACCAGTCCCTGAAATAGTCACCAGAGCTTCATTGGGTAGGACCCAGGCCCATATCCTCCCTAGGGACATTCTGCAAGGACAGCAACAGCAGGGGGCCTGGGCTGAGGTGTCCCAAAGGAGGCAAAGTGTTCAACTGGCTCCATGCAATCCTGTCCCAGAACCTGAGAATGAGAACAATAATCCTGAGAATGAGAACAATAATTCTTCGCATGATTCCAAGCAAACTTAGCTTGAGGTTTGGTAAAAGTTGCCCTGCTGGATTAACCAATCCACTAGGTGCAAGCCTGTCTGTCAGCTCCTCCTCTAGTTCCTTGTCTCCAGTTCCAGCTTCTGGCTGCCGGCACCTACTGAATAGCTCCCAAGCCTCACTATCTAGACTGGAAGACACTGCTTCAAAGGAGACCTGACTCCTTTGATGCAGGACAGGCCTTTGTCTTCAAGTAAATGATCCAGCATAGTACCTTTGTACAAAAAGACAAACAGAAACTTATTACTTTTCCAGTTACCCCCTTACCTCTCGGTAGGAAATTGCCTAC
>NW_015182946.1:0-1348 GCF_001447785.1 Gekko japonicus
ATTTGCCTTCTTTGATCAGTAGCTTTTGGCTAGATCATTTCAACGCTGATATTTGTAATCATGTCTTATATATCTCAGATCGCTTTACGTGTTCAGATTCTAATTACCTTTGGCTATAGACAATAAACTTTACCTGTACCTGTAAAAATTGTCTTCTTTTTCTTTTTTGAGCCACCTTGAGTCTTTCTCACGGAAGGAAGGAAGGAAGGTGAGATATGACGATTCTAATCAATGGAAGTAAGAAGGGAATTGCCCTCCACGAATCTGTCTACTCCCCCCTAAAATGGAGTGGCCATCACTACACCCTATGGCACTCTGTGTCCCACAACTCCATTCTGCGTAATCTGCACAACTATTTCCCTTTTCTCTTGTCCTGATGAACCTTCTGCCCAACAACTTGATTAGGTTCCCCGATCCCACCTGGGCAGGAGGCATCCCTTACCACTTGGCAGGGCATCTCGGGCATCCTCCTGGGCACACTGCGCCCTCTGACCTTCCTCTGACGGAGCTCCTTCTGCCTCAGAGAGCTTCGCTTCCATCTTCACGGGTCGTCCCAAGATCTGAAACAGCAGCAAGGGAGGCAGGTAAGAGAAGGAATGGAACAGGGCGAGGAGACGGATCCTGCCCCACTCCGAAATGCCTCATCCCTGCACCCACCATCAGAGGTACTTCAACCACAGCGGCAAGAATCACGGTCAGCTTTTCTTCCCAGCCTAGTGAATTATCTAGAGGTAGAAACATCTGCCAACCTAGCAGTTCGAAAGCAAGAAATTGCAAGTAGATAAATAGGTAAATGAAATTAAAAGTAGATAAATAGGTAAATGGAATTAAAATAGTAGATAAGTAGATAAATGAAATTAAAAGACGCCTGCTCCTTGGGAGGAAAGCGATGGCGAACCTAAACAGCATGATAAAAAGTAGAGACATCACCCTGCCAACAAAAGTCCGCATGGTCAAAGCAATGGTATTCCCAGTAGTCATGTATGGCTGCGAGAGTTGGACTATAAGGAAGGCCGAGCGCAGAAGAATAGATTCTTTTGAACTATGGTGCTGGAGAAGACTCTTGAGAGTCCCTTGGACTGCAAGAAGAACAAATCAGTCAATCCTAAAAGAAATCAACCCTGACTGTTCCCTGGAAGGCCAGATAATGAAAATGAAGCTCAAATACTTTGGCCACCAAATGAGAAGGGAGCACTCACTAGAGAAGACCCTGATGCTGGGAAAGATTGAAGGCCAAAGAAGACGGGGACGGCAAAGGATGAGATGGTTAGACAGTGTCATCTCACACAAGTGAAGTGATGCTCAAAATCTTATAACATGGACTGTTACCATATATTGAAAGAGAAAT
>NW_015182947.1:0-1410 GCF_001447785.1 Gekko japonicus
AGGGTCTCCTTAACTAATTTGAGAATGATCACCTTTTATGTTTCTCTGCGGGGCCTTTTATGGGATTAAGACCTAGTTCTAAGGGAGGGGGGTGTCATTCGGGTTTTTGTTGGCTTTAAATCTGTGATGTTGGTAATTGTGATTGTAAGCTGCCTTGATCCACAGGGAAGGCTGGGATAGGAATATTTCAATAAATAAAATCAACCCTAGCAAACCTCCATGTTCAGAAGGCAGTAAACCTCTGGATCCCAGAGCCAGGAAGCAGCACCAGGGGAAGACCTCGGCCTCGATGCCCTGTCATTGGCCCTCCAGAGGAACCGGTTGGCCGCTGTGCGAGACAGGATGCTGGACTAGATGGACCACTGGTCTGATCTAGCAGGGCTCTTTTTATCTTCTAAATAAGCTTTGCTTTTTCCTAGCTTCTGTTCCCCATCTGGAAAATGGGACTAATGAGGCTTTAATGAAGTCGTACAAGGGCTGTTTATCTAAATAATTTTTAAAAAGATCTGAAATTTAAAAAGCCCTGCATGTTTCAGAAACACAGCCATTCTTAATATGCCAGTTCAGGTACTAAGTTTACTTCTCTACCCTGCGATCGTTTCCCACTAGAGTCTAATAGAAAAGACACATAAAGAGGAATCCAGTTGTTGGCCTGTAACAGTGGGACCCCTGTATCCTGGAGTCGTTTATAGAAGCAAGGTTATGAGGAAAGGTTAAGGCGCTTAGGACTCTTTAGCTTGGAGAAACGACGACTGAGGGGTGACATGATTGAGGTTTATAAGATTATGCATGGGAAAGAGCAGGTAGAGAAAGAGGTACTTTTCTCCCTTTCTCACAATACAAGAACCCGTGGGCACTCCATGAAATTGCTGAGCGGTCGGGTTAGAACGGATAAAAGGAAGTACTTCTTCACCCAAAGAGGGATTAACACTTGGAATTCACTGCCACAGGAAATAGTGGCAGCTACAAGCATGGACGGCTTCAAAAGGGAATTAGATAAGCATATGGAGCAGAGGTCCATCAGTGGCTATTAGCCACAAGGTATAGATAGGGACTCTGGGGCAAGTGATGCTCTGTCATCTTGGTGCTTGGGGGGGGGGGGTCGGGTTTTTTTGCACTGGAGGATCAGGAGGACCTACAAGCACCTGGGCTTTCCTGAGTCAGTGTGTGGTTCCATTCCACCCTTCTGGCTTTCCTTCTTCCCAGGAGGTGTGAGGAGGGACACGTACTCTGATTGGCTCTGCCTCCTGTGGAAGCCACGCACCACCTTGTCCCAAAATTCTAAATGTGCCCACAGGCTGAAAACAGTTGGAGACCCCTGTGCTAGAGAGAATGTCTAAAGGTCGCTCTCTGGCAGGCAATTCCCACATTGCCTGCTGACACCTGAAACAATCAGACCAAGGAGTCTAG
>NW_015182948.1:0-1173 GCF_001447785.1 Gekko japonicus
GGACTCCACAGCTTGGAGGAAATAACAGTCCATGTGCAATCAGGGGTCATTTCGTAGGAAAAGAGGTGCAAGAGCTCATTAGCATACCTCATTAGCATAACCTGTTTGCATAGGCCACACCCCCTGACATCACCGGAAGTGTGTCAGAAGGCAACACCCACTGCCCAGGCTCCACTGGACTGTTCTACAGGAATTTCCCAAGTCAGAAATGTCCACCTAACTTATTTGCATATGCCACACCCCCTGACATCACCAGAAGTGTGTCAGAAGGTGACATCCACCGCTCAGGCTCCACTGGACTCTTTTGGATTGCTAGCTGTTGGGGGGGGGGGGAACGCGCAGATTTGTCCTCACAGAGGAGGGAGAGCTTGTACCTGAAGGCAGGTGGGGATGCCCTCTGCAATTTACCTAGCTGCTTCTTGCTCCTCGTGGCCCGACTGAGGGCTGATGGGAGCAGGGGGCGGGGCTTGTTGCATGTGCCCACCCCCTGGGCTCCTTACTGCCGGAGCTCCGCTCCTGTGCGCTCCCGCAGGAAATGACCCGTGTGTGCAATAAAGCCAACGTGGCCCTGGAAGGAAATAACAGCACACTGGAGCTGCTGGAGTATTGGAGGCCACCCTCCAAAGCGACCGTCTTCTCCAGGGGAACTGATTTCTGTAGTCTGGAAAGAAAGCTGTCTTCCCGGGAGATCCCCAAGTCCCACCTGGAGGCTGGCATCCCTAATCCACATGCACACGGGCACACACACAGGGAAGGGGGCAGTTTTGTAACGGCCCAGAAGGGCCGAGGCCGCCAGGTGTAGACTCGTCTACAAGGACCCTTCGGCAGGCGCCCAACTCCGTGTTTCTCGCTGGCTGAACGGAACCAACAGCTCTCCTTACTGCCTTACAGGAACAGCAGCCAGGTCATCTTTGGCAGCATCCCAGTGTAATGCCACAGGGGATTTTTTTTTTAAAGCAGTCTCTTTTTTAAAAAAACGACTGCCGGTCTGATTAACAGCTTGACCCAAAGGGTGGCTGGAGACACAGGAGTTCCAGTAAACATCCGCAGATGGATTGTAGGGAGCGGATTCAAGGAGAAACGTGGTTACAGAGGAGGTCGGAGGGGACAATAAAACACGGAAGGCTTCCGACCTGGGGCAAAGGCTACCCAGTGTTCCCTCTCAGCTGAGCG
>NW_015182949.1:0-832 GCF_001447785.1 Gekko japonicus
AGATGAAAATTGTTCCAAGATGAAACCACCAGCCACAGAATAAACGTACAAATGAGGCCTCCACAAATGCAATCACATGCCAAGGAGTGTTTCACTGGTAATAATTTCTGGTCCAGAAAGGGCCTTCCTGTGATTGTTTAGCCAAAGTGTCCTCAGTAGAATGGTCCTTAGGCAAAGAGCAGTGCACGGGGCAGCCAGCCAGCACGGTGTAGTGGCCAGGGTGTTGGAGTAGGATCCGGAAGAGCTGTTTTTGAATCCCCACTCTGCTTGCCGGGTGACCTTGGGCCAGTCACACAGTCTCAGCCCAACCTTCCTTACAGGGTTGTTGTGAGGACAAAATGGAGAAGGGGAGGATGCTGTAAGCCACTTTGGGTGGAGAGAGAAAAGTGGGGTATATATGCAGTAAATAAGTAAATAAAGGCACCCTGCTCTTGCCTCTTGTCTTGGGACTTGCGAGGTTTTGCTTGCTTCCTTTCCTTTTCAGAGCTCCTCTGATCGAGAGATCTTGAGCAATGGCTTAGAAGAATACTAAATTGATTTCTAAAGGAAAATATGATAGACAGGAACTTAGCAACCAATGAGGCTATATTTGGTTCTAGCATCAGATAGGGAATAACATCTCTTTGAAAATTGTTAAACAATAAACAAATGAAACGGGTCAGATCCAAAGATTCCTAAACACAGTAAAAAAAAAGAACATTCTAATATTTTACGAGACAAAGTATGCATTTTATCCTAGCCACAAGGACAAAGATAGTCTGGATATGGAATAGCGTAAAATCTCCCATTCAGAACTTCTGAGGAGTTAGCATTAAGGCAAGCTAGAGCAAAT
>NW_015182950.1:0-1319 GCF_001447785.1 Gekko japonicus
GAAGCAATTGAACAAAGTTTGAGTCCAGCAGAGTTCTTGCTCTGAGCTGTAATGTTTCGTGCCTGAAATTTTAAAATGCATATCGGTTGTGGTATGAAATAAAAGGATTAAATAAAAAAAAAAAAAGCAAGCAAAGACCAACAAAGTTCAATTCTGGGTATAAACTGCTTATACCCAGGATTCAACTTGGTTGGTCTTAAAGGTGCCACTGTGAATTCATATGTTCCACTTACAGGTTATGTTTCTAAAAAATAACTAGGAGCCCCAATCAGCTTGTTTTTGCTCATACAAAAGCACTGGCAACAGGAAATGATTGTACATCCAGTGCAGAAATCAGGGGTCGTTTGTTGCAAGTGTTGGTGGCACAGAGACGGGGGAACATCTCTGGAGCAATATTCCATCTAAGCTGAGTTAGTGTGAGCTAGCTCATAGTTTTTTAGCCTCCGGCTCACACATTTTTGTCTTCGCTCAGGAAGGATGGCTCCAGACTCACACATGTTTCTCTTAGCTCAGGACGGAGGGCTCCAGAGCAAACTAATTCATGCAGTACCCAAATCACTTGCTCACAACATTAGTGCCAATAGCTCACAGAGTAGAATTTTTGCTCACAAGACTCCACAGCTTAGAGGGAACATTGCCTGTCACTGCTGATTCTCTAAGAAAATACTCAAATACTCAGTACCCGTCCCTTCTATTGGACAATGTCAGGTTCCACAGCCAAACAAAGGAGTACACGCTTATCATAAGGTTATACTTTATTGTAAGAGCTATAGAGGCAGTAACATCGTCACTGTTAGGAATGGCTATGTTCCTACAAGCAAATGGGATATAGGGTATTCGTATGCACCTTAGGCCAATTGGCCTGACTCCCGCACGCGGGAGGATGGGGCCCCATGCCGTTAAAGTCAAAGCTGGGAATCAAAACTAATCCCACGGGTAAATGATGGGAAGACACTACACAGGCAGCTTGCAAGGTCAGAGATAATAAAAAGTGAAGGAATGGGGCAGCAGTTGGTACACGGGTCAAGCAGATGCACTCTTGCCCATAAACATCATGGCAGCATAGCTGACAGACACCCACCCATGTTCCAGTACTTCTCTGGCATCTGGGGCCTGCTTTTGCTCAGCATTGCCTGGGATTTGAAAGGACGACCTACAAGTATTTACACATCTTTACACAATTGGGTGGTGCCATCAGGTCCTTCCGGCAGCTGAATGTGGAAATAATCCAAACTCATTCCTTTCCTGGGTCCCAGCATCACAGCCAGGTCCACATTTTGAAGGGCCCTTAGGCAAGAAAGAGCAGTAACCCCTTAAAA
>NW_015182951.1:0-1175 GCF_001447785.1 Gekko japonicus
AACAACTAACAGATGTTGTAGACCTCAGTGCTCTAGAGGGCTTGTATGGGGAGAGGCGGTACCGAAGGTATACTGGTAATGGAATGCTGTGAGGGAAGGCAGAATGGTATAACCTGATCTCATCAGATATTGGGAGCTAAGCAGGATTGGTACTTGGATGGAAGACCACCAAAGAAGACTTTGCAGAGGAATACTACTACTACTACTACTACTACTACTACTACTACTACTACTACTACTACTACGATTTCTTGCCCTGTAAGCTGCCCTGAGCCCTACGGGGGAGGTCGGGGTATAAATTTGATAAATAAATAAATAAATAATGTTCTGCTTTATTTATGGATACACCGGCAGAGGCATAGGTGGCACTGCCGTGGGGGTTGGCAGACCTGCTCCCCCAAGTTTCCCTCTGAATGCTTCTGTCTCCTTTCCCGCCAGCCTGAGAACTCAGCCTTCTTTCCCCCTTGCGCTGGACTGCTGGTGAATAATCTGTGGACAAAGACCCAAGAACGCTGCAGGCCCAGATTATTTTTATTGGTATTCCAGGCCCCCTCGGGTGTGTATCGGACAGAAAAAAGCTGCACAAACTGTTAAAAAGTAAACAGAAGCATATACGTAGAATGAGGCTGTAAAGTTGGCTGAATTGTGTCTGATTATAGATCCAGATTGATGGGAAAGATTGAAGTTCAAAGAAGACGGGGACGGCAAAGGATGAGATGGTTGGACAGTGTCATCGATGCAATGAACATGAAATTGAGCAGACTTCGGAGGATGGCGGAAGACCGGAAGGCCTGGCGGGATCTGGTCCATGGGGTCGCGAAGAGTCGGACTCGACTGTGCGACTGAACAACAACAACAAATAGATCCAGGTGAGGTCAGCTGTGTTGGTCTGAAGCAGCAGAACTGCTCCTCACTTTGCTGGGGTCACCGTAAATCGACTGCAACTTGGTGGCACTTTACACACACACACAACGGAACACAGGAAACATTGTAATATGTCTTGTTATAACTGCTTCCCTTCTCTGAGCAGTGAGAACCGGGCTGTGCTGGTTCAAGGGTTGCCAGTTCTGGGATTGGAAATCCCTAGAGATTTGGGGGTCGAGGGGCCTCAGTGTTCTTCCCGGAAACGGATCTCTGGACTCTGGGGATCAGTTGCAGTTCCAGGAGATTTCCAG
>NW_015182952.1:0-1146 GCF_001447785.1 Gekko japonicus
ACTGGCACACCCGGTTGCGGCTGTGCTGGGCTGCTTGCAGGCGAAGCTAGCGTTCGCGGCTGGATTGTGATGTGGCGCTTGTGTGCGGTGGACCTCTGTGCCCTCGAGGTCTGCCGGCATGATGGCGGCCTGGCGCGTGGAGGTGATGGCAGGGTAAGCCCTCTCCCACGCAGTGGGGGTGGCGATGGCTGACGCTATGGTCACCTTCTCTCCCTCCATTATGCGTCACCGCAGCTTCTCCTCCCACAGGCCCATGATGAAACGGTCTCGCAGGGCCAGATCCAGTTGTGTGTCGAATTTGCAGTCGGATGCCAGTCGGCGGAGCTCGGCAAGGAACTCCGCGGCCGTTTCGTGGTCTTTCTGACTCCGCTGGTGAAACACCATGTGGCACGTCATCTATGAAGGTTTGGGCGTGTAGTGGTTCTGGACGGCCAAGACGATTTCCTCGAAAGTGCAGTCTCCGAGTTTCTTAGGGGAGAGTAGGTGCTGGGCCAGTTCTACGATGGCGGGTCCGCATGACCCGAGTAGGAGGCCCCTCTTCCTGGCCTCATCCGTCACCTGGTAGAAGATCAGTACTTGCTCCAGGCCGGTGATCCAGGCTCCCCATTGCTGTGGACGGGCTGTATCGAAAGGCGGTACCAGCCCTGACCCCAGAGCAACGGCCATTGTGCTCGTCGGTGGTGGCTGCGGAAGGGAAGCGGCGACTTGTCCTCCCTCGGTACTCATCGCTCGGACGAGCACGAGTCCGCGATGCTTGGTCTTCCCTCCCAGCAACCGATAGCCTGGCTAGCTTGCTCAACGGGATCCCACCTTCATCGCCATTGTTGTGTAGTGGGTTAAACGCATGCTAGAACCACTGCGGCAGGTGTCGTGACCTCATGGTTCACTGGACACAACAAAGACTAAAGACTAAAGGCCGGCTGGCTAACTATGTACACTCTGGGGACCACCCCCTTGGTCCAGTTGGTGAGTTTAAACTCCCGCCAAAAGTCCCATTGGTCCCCCCAGTGGAGAGACCAGGAGGCTTGTCCCCATTGTTCTCCAGAGTCAAGCTCTGGGGTGTTCGCTGGCTCCTGGTGGTGCTCAGCGTACACAACAGACCCTCAGGGGCATACCTGAACAGTCCCACTCCTAAGCTCTTTTGCT
>NW_015182953.1:0-1124 GCF_001447785.1 Gekko japonicus
AAAGGAAGATTTCACCCAGACCCTTTTTTAAAATCAAAGTTTTTGTGGGATTGAATCTTGTGAACTTCCACAGGGGTTAGATTATCTGATCTACAGGACAGAAAACAACCTGAAGAGGTCTGTGTTGATAATATAACACACAGAGGAATAGGTATTACATATGTATCCTGAAGAGGTCTGTGTTGATAATATAATGCACAGAATAGATATTTATATGCAGCTCTTGGGAGTGTGAAACTGATCCTGTTTGGAAAATTAATAAAAAGTAGTCACTCTACGCCGGAGGAATGCTTGCAGCAGATGTTTGGCACTAGGGCTGTCCCTTTCACACCGAAATCATTCGTCACGAGCATACAATTTCTGCTAGCATGCCTCCAGTAAAAAAGATTTCCGTGACTTCCTCTGCAAGAACCAGCATGTCGGGGAGAGGAGTTCGGCTTAACCCCCCTGAGAGGCTAGATTACTGCACCGAGGGAAGCTCGGGGATCTGCAGTAACAAGGCCCATCTGTTCAGTTCGAGGTTCTCTGCTAGATTTCTGCCGGTAAGAAAACCCGGCCTGTCAAGATGGTATAGGTGCCCCTCCTCCCGCGCAGCCTTTTGACTTTTCGTAGAACATGGCTTTCCAATGGATTGGGAAACTTTAATTCAGGGTGTCTGGGGCTCGGGACTATTTCTGACTTCTCTCTGCCCCCCCCTCCCCTTTCTTTAAAGCATTTGGACAGCAGTCCTGGTGGATGCCAGACCGTTTTTGTACCTGGGCACAGCGGCAGAGAGCAAGGACTAGCGCTCTGTCACCATGAGACACTGGCGGATTCCAGGAAGAGCAGGCTGTTACGTCCTCACCTGGGCACCTTGGGGTGGAGCTGGAGAAAGGCTCTTTGCAGAACCGGAGCCCACCCTGTAACACCCTCCTTCGTCTCACTATCCAAAACTTGCGTTTCATAAGAAGTGCGCAGGGAGGGAGGGGGATTGGTACCACCAGTCGAACGGAAGCTTCCAAAGAGTTTCTGCTTTCGTACTGCAGGAGAAATGATGTTTCTTGTCCCTGGGCTGTGACGCCGATGTGAAAGTGCAGGGGCGTTGTTTGGAGAGAGCTCGGGAGGGGCTGTGGCTCACTGGCAGA
>NW_015182954.1:0-1151 GCF_001447785.1 Gekko japonicus
TTTGGAATATTATGTGCAATTCTGGTCACTACAGTGAGCGCTGGCTTAAAGGTGTTTTTTTTTTGGGGGGGGAAGGCTTTGCTTCGGAATGGGGGAAGAGGGAGGGCGAAGGGCCCAGCCTTGTTGCTACCCACTTCTGGGGACGTAGGTCCTTTATCTCTTCCTAGGCAGAAATGGGGGGGGGCGGGTATTGAAGGAGCGATAGTCCTGCAAAAACAGTGGTGAGCATGACAGACACTCCAGAACAATATTAAAGGTCAAGGTTCCCTTGTTTCAAAGCCGAAGAGCCAGCGCTGTCCGAAGACGTTTCCGTGATCATGTGGCCGGCATGACTAAACACCAAGGCGCAGGGAACGCTGTTACCTTCCCACCCAAGTGGTACCTATTTATCGCCTTGCAATTTCTTGCATTCGAACTGCTATGTTGGCAGGAGCTGGACCTAGAGACGGGAGTCTTGCGGCACACTTGGGTCTCGAATGGCTGAACTACCGACCTTCCACAACCTGCAGTTCTTTATAGAAATGCAAATGCAGGACTCTGGCACGTTTAAAACCTCTTCCAGGCCAAAATGCCTCCGGGACGGGCATTAAACAAAGAGTATAACGGCAAAAGACAAACCAAAATATAGTGGGGTGCATTGCAGAACCTCCAGCACAGCATTTTAGAAATGGAAATGCAGAGATCTTGCACTTTTATTCACCCCTGCTGGTCCAAAATGACTCCGGAAAGGTGGGACATGGGGTTACCACTCTCCAGGAGGGGTCTGCCAAAATGGCGCCGGAAAGGTGGGACATGGGGTTACCACTCTCCAGGAGGGGTCTGGAGATCTCCCGCTTCCACAACTGATCCTCAGAAAATGGCTGCTTTGGAGGGTGCACCTTGTGGGATTGGACCATGCGGAGGCCCCTCCCCTCCCCAAACCCTGTCCTCTCCTGGAATCCACCCCCAAAGTCTCCTGGTGTTTTCCAGCCCAGACCTGGCAGTCCGAGTGGAACCCCACAGGATGTCCGAATCTTGACCCACACGGGAACCTCTCTTTCAGCCACACCGCTTGGTGCTCCTGCGCCTGGTAACTCTGCTGCTCCCCTCTTCCCTGACTTTGCTGGCCCGCGGCTCTTTTTATAGCAGGGGCTCCTTTGCATATTAGGCCA
>NW_015182955.1:0-1161 GCF_001447785.1 Gekko japonicus
CTGCCAATCAAATTGGATCACTTTCCTATCTTTTCCTAATTCGGAGTGTAAAGTTTTAAGTTTTGAGAAGAGACTGAGAGGGTGCAGGCACGAGCATCTGCTCACTTCACTCACCCTCAAAGTCCAGAGCTGGATAGTTGAAGATTGGCAAGTTGACCTTGAGGAAGACCTACTACTCGAATCTCCAGGGGTCAGACATGCATGATCTGGGCTGACAATGTCACCCACCTGGGAGAAAACGTGCTTGGTCTCCACCCATCTCAGAGGGTATAACGAGAGCGTCTGAGCCACAAGAGAGGTCCGGCCAGACCATCTCTTTCCTGGCCCTATAGCTCAGTGGGTTGGCAAACAGCAACTCATAGGGCTCAGAGAGGTACTCCCTCACCATTACACCCACCAAATTGTGACTCATGCGCCGCATGTTCCCTGAGTGGCCAACTGCCTCCCTTATGGTCTCCATCTCCACGGACATCTCAGGCATGACTATGGGGGAACCCTGCCTAGAAGGGGAGGTGGGGGGAACAGCAGAACTGCTTCCCCCCTCCTCTTCTTCCTCTGCTGGCAGCATGCCCCTCTTGGCCTGCATAAGCTCTAACTGCAGAGAGACCTCGTCTCTCCAGCGAATGAGTTGGCCAGCCTGCTCAGCAATGCTGCCCTTGATGCATGGGTTACACACGGTCACCATCATGTAGACTTTCTACTGAGAGGTTGCAGGCCCCTTGCAACCTCAGTGACTCAATGCTCTCTTGCAGCTTTCACACCAGCGTGCTCTGGAACAGTGTCTGCAGGTCTTCCCCCTGGGTCCAGAGAGGTGGCCATCTTCCCCTGAAGCATTTGGATTAAGGGAATAACTAAGACCCAGGCTTGCTATGTAAGTTGAGAGTGTGTTGATGAACTCCTTAAACAAACAGCCCCAGATATTCACAAATACTTCTTGATACATTCGAGATTGGAATACTGGTATCGACCGAGTTTCTTTACAAAAACTTTACAGAAAAGGGAACTTCTCAAAAATGAGGGGAATGTTTAAAAGGAAGGTGAAAGGGAGACACAGGAAAGTCAAATCCCTACAGGATGCTTGGAAGCTATTTAAAACCATACTCACTGATGCATTCCCATACCCATACCCAGCTAAAATGCATCCCCCAGGTTAGGAAAGGC
>NW_015182956.1:0-1177 GCF_001447785.1 Gekko japonicus
CCACCTGGAGGCTGGCAACCCTATGGTATACATCAGGCAAACAAAGTTCCTTCTCATCCCCAATCTCATAGACTCATTTAATGTTAAAATGTTTACTATAAAATATTTAAAGTCATCTCAGAAACTCAAATGAATGGAATTATGGCCCACTACCTTCACTTTTGACACAGTGGGTTTTGTTCAAGGAAGAACGATAACAAACAGTACCCTGACTGTTCCCTGGAAGGCCAGATAATGAAACTGAAGCTCAAATACTTTGGCCACCAAATGAGAAGGGAGCACTCACTGGAGAAGACCCTGATGCTGGGAAAGACTGAAGGTCAAAGAAGACGGGGACGGCAAAGGATGAGATGGTTAGACAGTGTCATAGATGCAACGAACATGAAATTGAGCCAACTTCAGAGGACGGCGGAAAACAGGAGGCCCTGGCGAGATCTTGTCCATGGGGTCGTGAAGAGTCGGACTCGACTGTGCGACTGAACAACAACAAAAACCAGACGAGCAAAAGCTTAGAGAGGAAAGCCTTACCCACCATGCACTGCTGTGTGCATTGCATCTCCATATCCAGAGGAAAAAGAGATATGTGGCACCCAACGAGTCTTTGTAATCGAAAGCCACCCTTCCAACACATTCAGACCCTTCTAATCCTTGTCAAAGAGGTATCAAAGCACTGGAGTCCATGAAACAAGGCTGGTTGCATGATTTGGGGGGGGGCATGGGTAGAAAGTGCTCAGAAGCCCCTCTCCTCCTTCACCCCCACCAGCCCCCCCGGGCATCTCCCTTCCCACCCACCACCTGCCTAAGTGTCCTTCCTCTTCCTGCCTAAGTGTCCCTCCTCTTCCTGCAAGTGTCCTGCCTCTTCCTGCCTAAGTGTCCCTCCTCTTCCTGCAAGTCCTCCTACATGCGGTTTCTCCGGGAAGCAAGTAGCTGGGAAGCACCACTGCTGATGTTGCCAAAGACTCTGCACCACTTGCACACCTGTCCCCAGTGATGCTGGACACTGCCCAGAAAATGGGGGGAAGGGCACATTGGCAGGTAGCAGGGCAGACATCTGGGCAGGAGTGTGTACAATACACATACAATAACTTGAGTAAAAAAAGTAACTTGAGTAAAAAAAAAAGTTTAAAAGTTACTTTAGTAAAAAAAGTAACTGCGGTGGCTTAGAGGTTAAGATGCT
>NW_015182957.1:0-1158 GCF_001447785.1 Gekko japonicus
AAGCTGTCTGTGCCTGTAGCTGCCACCACGTCCTGTGACACTGTGTCCTTGGGCTGACCAACTGAAGTGATAACAGGCCGGGCAGACACTCCATGCAGACAGATCTTCAGAGAAGGGGGAGTGGAGAGTAACTATTTGCCCATTGGTCCATTTTTATCGCGCTTTTCTCCCCCTTTGGGGACATGAAGTCGGAAAACAACAACAAATATACGGATAATTCCTGTGTGGTTTTTTTTCTCTGTCCCGCAGGAGGTGGAATTGTACAAATCCAGTCACCGAGATAAGCTGGGCCTGATGGTTTGTTACCGAACTGATGACGAGGACGATGTAGGCATCTACGTTGGAGAGGTGGGGGAGGGGCAGTCCCTTGGGGGAGGGGCGATACGTGGGCCACGGCAGGCGGAGAGAGAGGGATACATGTGGGGACGGAGGATTCGAGTGTTGTGGGACGTCAAAAGAGCCCCTGCTGGCCCATCCAGTCCAGCCTCCCGTCTCACACAGGGGCCAGCCAGTCCCTCTGGAGGGCCAGCAACAGGGCAGAGAGGCCGAGGCCTTCCCCTGAGAAGGACACCAGAAGAGCCCTGCTGGGTCAGACCAGGGAGGGTCCCTCCAGTCCAGCCTCCCGCCTCACTGGCTGACCAGTTCCTCTGGAGGGCCAACAACAGGGCAGAGAGGCTGAGGCCTTCCCCTGATGAGAACACCAGAAGAGCACTGCTGGGTCAGGCCAGGGAGGGTCCCTCTAGTCCAGCCTCCCGTCTCACACAGGGGCCAGCCAGTCCCTCTGGAGGGCCAGCAACAGGGCAGAGAGGCCGAGGCCTTCCCCTGAGAAGAGCATCAGAAGAGCCCTGCTGGACCAGACCAGTGGTCTATCTTAGCTCGGGGAGGAAGGGCTCCAGAGCAAACTGACTGATGCAGCAGCTCAGAATTTTTGCTCACAAGACTTGACAGCTTAGAGGGAGCATTGGGGAGGAGTCTTAGTCACTTTCTTAAGGTGAGGAGGCAGATATCAAAGAAAGTCCACAAACACATGGGGAATGTCTGAGTGCAGAGTAAGGGTGCCAACCTCCAGGTGGTGGCTGGAGGTCTCCTGAAATTAAGACTGGACTCCAGACGACAGAGAAGAAGAAGAGAGGAGACTGAATTTATACCCCGCCCGTC
>NW_015182958.1:0-1126 GCF_001447785.1 Gekko japonicus
TCGATTTATATCCCACCTTGCCTGACAGGAGGCTCGAGGCGGCGTTTAAGGCCTAGAGAACGCAGGTGTTATGTGTTGGGATGAACATTCTAGGACTGTTTCTACCAGAGACTGGCTGAGCTTGGAGCTCTAGAACAATAGCCCACCTGGACTCTGGGGGTGGCCAATGAGGATTTAATGGTTCTGACAATGGCCTATCATTGGTAGCTGTTTGGGAAAGTGGGTGGAGTTGCATGCTATTTAAACAGGGCCGTTGCGCTGGCTTTTCGCTTTTTGTTCTTTCTGAATCACTAATAAAGGAGAGCTGATCACTAGGCTCAGGGTTGGACCTTCCATGGAACCCAGTGTTTAACAGCAGGGAAGAGGGATGTACAAAGAACTTTAAACAATGGAGGCTTCTCTGTGTACAGAGGAGTGCACAAAATGTATTTATTTATTTATTTGATTTATATCCCGCCCTCCCCTGCAAACGGTCTCAGGGCAGTCACCACAGTCATATCACGACACTGTCACAAGAAGCCACATCACAACAACAATGTTAAAACATACAATTTAAAACCAGATTAGAACCAATTCAAAGAAGATGGCAGACCAATTTGTAGGAGTCCAGAGGGCCTCCCGTATGGACGCCAATAGACGGCCAATCGGAATCCAATTCTCTGGAGAGTGCTGTGCAGATCTCTACAGCCCAGAGGGGCCATTGAGCATGATGAGCAGGGGAGGTCGAAATGGGTGGACGTCCGCCGCCTCAACCAAAGGCCTGGGGGAACAGCTCCATTTTACAGGCCCTGCATAATTGTAATAAATCCCGCAGGGCCCTGATGTTGTTTGACATTAGTTAATACAACATCTGGAGTAGGGGAAGAAGAACCACCAGGGGATTTTGAAGAATGACTGCTGATGGGTGTCGGCCTCCAGTCCCAAGTTGCATAATATGCTGTGTGCTATTTTGCTGCAGAGTTCTCAGACTGTAGGGTGAGCCTCCCTTGAGGGTGTGCAGAACATCTGGAGGGGCATATGTACTGTATGGTTCTAGAGAGAGGGTGCTTAGCAGCAAGCTGAGTTGATGCCACATAGCTAAAAAGATCACAAAAATTGAGTAGAAGAAGAAGAGGAGGAGGAGGAG
>NW_015182959.1:0-1138 GCF_001447785.1 Gekko japonicus
CCACCGCTCTTAACCACTACACCACGTTGACTCTCAAGAGAATGGCAGTAGCCCGGCAGTGATAGAATGGACTGTTCTATTTCAGCGTCCAACAGTTGGATTCTAGCTCTGAGTGTTTCTTTGCCCATAAAAGCATCCTGAAGCCGGGATATTTGGCTGGAGCTTGATGTGGTACAGTCCATCCTACCGTCTCAGAGCTTTGCCCCCTCATTTCTCAGCATGGATGAACCAGGGGGTGCTAGAACGAAGAGGGGGGACTGTACCATTTCAACCAGTGAAGTGCTGTGCTTGTGGAAAGGGGGAGAAGTTTTTGCCCAAATTAAAGGGGAGAGACGTTTTCACCCTCTGCTCAACTGCAGCCTGATGTGGTACTGTCCCATTTACCCCGTTGTGCTTTTGGGCCGGCTGGTGACATTCTAAGTCCTAACTTGTGCCCAGAAATCACAGGGGGAAACAAGGTCCAGTTCGCACCACTGAAGTGCAGGAACACCTCTCCCACAGAGCTAAGCTGCTTGAACTGTATCCTCCACCCATTTTTTCCCCACCAAGCACCTTCTGTTCCTCAGAGAACTCAAAAGGCAAGTAGGATTGGGGTGGGGTGGGGGTGGACTCTACTGCAGAGGCTGGCTTTGTGGGTCGGGACAGAGGGGCTCTGTGAAGTGGACATGAGAGACACCCAGGCTTTCTCCTTTCAGAGGAACACTGGCTGCTCCTGGCCGGTCAGGAGGCGGTAGGTTGAAGCCGGCATCGTCTTGATGTGCACCTGGAAGAAACGGAACCGGATATGTTGATTAGAGCCAGCTAGGGGGAGAAGGAGGCCGCAAAAAGTGGCGGATGAGATTAATTCAAGGGGAACACCCTCCCCCAATCCAAAACCAATCCCCTTCCCAGAATTTAATAAGGCCTCTAGGGCTTGAGCAGGCTAACCACCCCTCCTTCATGCCTCCTGGAATATGCTCTGTGCTCATCAGTCAGTTCTTGAAATCTTACAAAGTCATCCTGTAAAAGGATGTAGAAGGATCAGCCTAGTTTACAGCGGTGGACATTAAAAAGCAACAACAAACACCTTGATGCTTCCATGATAATAACAAAGAGCTGGACTTCCAGTTTATGGCGACACGCTAGCGGACACATCTCC
>NW_015182960.1:0-1123 GCF_001447785.1 Gekko japonicus
TTACCTACATGTTGTTTAAGAACCCACAATAATCAATTTTTAAAAAAACCTGATACCTTTTACCTCAGAATGAACACCATTAAATAAGGATAAAACTCTCACACCCTTTCAACCAAACCTTGCTCCCAAATCAACATATTAGTCCAAACGAAATGACAACTGTAGTTAAACATCAAATGTTCCCTAGAGTGGGGATTCTCAGCTGAGCTAGATGGAGGAATGTCCAGCCACATCCTTCTGCTTTTGTATCATCCCTCACCACAACCATGTACAGACCTCACTTTTTACCAAGCTCAAAGCCTGACTGCTGCAAGGAGAGAGAGAGAAAATGCCATTTCCTCTTTAACTGAAGACAGAGTGTGAGCCAAATTGCCTTGTTTATTAATAAATGTGGGGAATTATGTATTTTAAATGGTAATAGGCATTAACTACAGGACCTAGGACCATAACCTATGTAAATGTGGGGAAATATGTATTAAATGGTAATAGGTATTAACTACAGGACCATAACCTGTGTATATGGGAGGTAGAGTTCCCAGGACCCAGGAATAGATGCTGAGGCTTGATTAATAAAGCAATGATCTCTTTACTAAAGATTTTTAAGGCATACAAACATAAAAGCAAGCATTCACATACACAATACAGAACTGAGAATTCAGAGTAGAAAATACAGAGACGTTCGCAGTAGCAGGAAGTATCCTTGGTGGGGTGAAACTTTACTTGTCCAGCGAGAAAACTTGATTCTGCAGTGAAAAGGGGATAAAATAAGGGAAGGGGCCGTGAGTTGACCAGCAACACACGTGGAAAGGTACAAAACTGCACAGGAATGGAACCAGCAAGATAGGGTGGGGTTAGGAGAGGAAAAAGCAAGAGAATCCTTGGCCAGTATTATTCAGGGATGGTCAAGTAAACACTTGACGCTGTTGTATAGACACACATTTCTTTCCATTTGACCAATAAGGGGATTTTTATTCAAATGATGTTTAATTTTTTGTAACCAATTATGCTTTTTGGATGATGTTTTTATGATGATATTATGATGATATCATTCAAAGTATAAAACTTCATGTATTTCCTGATTGTGCTCAGAAAGGAGTCAATTTTTAATGGGCTATCTGGCCTA
>NW_015182961.1:0-1121 GCF_001447785.1 Gekko japonicus
TATACTCTGCATAACATATTTTAGAGGCACTGTTAGTTGTTCTTCAAAGACAAGATATAATTCTGTTGGTAGGCCATCTGGACCTGGAGTTTTTCCTTTCCTTTGCTTCTTTAATACTTCTGTTACTTCATACATAGTTATTTGTTCATTTAAAATTTTCTTTTGCTCTTCTGTAAGTTTCACTGATTTGTGCTCCTTCAAGAAATTTTGAATCTCTTCTGATGTAGCTTCTCCTTTTTGATATAGCTTTCTATAAAAGTTCTCAATAATTTTCTTTATATCATTAGGTATGTTCTTTTCATTCCCTTCAGCATCTTTTAAAATCTATATATTCCTTTTTTCTTTTTCCTTCCTTAATTTATATGCTAACCATTTAGTTGGTTTGTTAGCATTTTCAAAGAAGTTTTATTTAGCATACATAATGTTTTTGCCTATTTCTTCTGACAATAGACAGTTTATTTTATGTTGTAAAAATTTTAACTTCCCTTTTAATTGGTTTACTGTAGTGTCTTTTTTCAGATTTTCTTCTTGGTTCTTAATTTGTTCCTTGATTTGTACAAACTTTTCCATTCTTAGTTTTGTTTTTTGTTTTTTAATATGGGCTGATTCTCTAATTATCCATACTCTAGCATACACTTTGAACACATTCTGTTAGAACTGTTCTAATAGATATGTCTGGTTGGATATTCTGTTCAAAGACTATTTGAAATCCTTTTTTGTTTCTGTTACAAATATCATATTTTTTTAATAAAAACGCATTGAGAGTCCATCTATTTTTCTTTGGAGCATCCTGCAATACAAGAATAACAGGATTATGATCTGCAAATGTTGCTAGTAAGATTTCAGCTTCTATTAAATCATTTATAATTGTTGACGAGATCCAACACAAATGTATCCTGGACCATGACTTATGTCTTGCTGAGTAAAAAGTATAATCTTGTTTCTTTGGGTTTCTTGTTTTCCATGCGTCAATCAAATTACGTTCTTCTGCAAGTTGTAAAAATGTGTTGGGTAGTTCATTACCATGTTTTTGTTTCCCAGTGTTTGTTTTTCTATCCACACATCTATCAAAAACAGCATTGTAGTATCCATTTAGACAAACTTCATCATAATTTTGTTTG
>NW_015182962.1:0-1142 GCF_001447785.1 Gekko japonicus
TGAAGAAGTGAGCGGTGACTCATGAAAGGTCATCGCCAGCCATGGATTCTGTCAGTCTTTAAAGCGCTACTGGACTCTGCCTCTTTTCTACCTGAAGAAATGAGCGGTGACTCATGAAAGGTGCCACGGATTCTGTCAGTCTTTAAAGCGCTACCGGACTCTTACTCTTTTCTACCTGAAGAAGTGAGCAGCGACTGACGAAGCCTCATCCACAAATTCTGTTGGTCTTTAAGGTGCTGCTGGACACTGGCTCTTTTCTACCTGAAGAAGTGAGTGGTGACTCACGAAAGGTCATTGCCTGCCACAAATTCCGTTGGTCTTTAAGGTGCAACTGGACTCTTGCTCTTTTCCGTCTGAAGCAATGAGCGGTAACTCACGAGAGGTCATCCCCTGCCACAAATTCTGTCGGCCTTTAACGTGCTACCGGACACTGGCTCTTTTGTATCTGAAGAAGTGAGCAGTGCCTCATGAAAGGTCATCGCCTGCCACAGATTCTGCCAGTCTTTAAAGTGCTACTGGACTCTTACTCTTTTCTACCTGAAGAAGTGAGCAGCGACTGTTTTCTGATGGTCTTTAAGGTGCTGCTGGACACTGGCTCTTTTTTACCTGAAGAAGTGAGCGGTGACTCAAATTCTGCCACAAATTCTGTCAGTCTTTACCGGACTCTGGCTCTTTTCTGTCTCAAATTCTGCCACAAATTCTGTCGGTCTTTACCGGACTCTGGCTCTTTTCCACCTGAAGACGTGCGCGGAGACTCACGAAACCTCGTCCCCTGCCACAGACTCTGTCGGTCTTTAAAGTCCCACTGGACGCTTACTGTTTTCTGCTGCTTTGCAGACGGACTAACACGGCGGTGGCCCGTCTCGATCAATGTACGACGCTAAGTCCCCTGGTTTTCCCACTTGCACTTATTTCCCCAACGCTTTGAGCCAGCTCGCCACCCAAGAGGGGCCTGCCCGCCCTTCGCTAAGGGCTCCGAAGGCCTCCCCAGAGCCGGGCATGCCGCGAGACCCGTGGAAACCCCTCTTCCTGGCTCAGAAGACCCGGCCCTCCCACCCAAGTTCCCGGGCATCCCCCGAGGAGCAGAGAGGAGACCCCCCCAAGCCCCAGTCCTCTCTCCGGGGAAAGGGAGGCGGCGGCGG
>NW_015182963.1:0-1118 GCF_001447785.1 Gekko japonicus
GGACATGGGTAAGTTTCTGTGGACATTACAGGGGGTGGGTGGACAAATCAACACAGAGGGTAGCTGTGTTCGTCTGCAGTAGAACAGCTATATTTGCATCCAGTAGCACCTTAGAGCCCTGACCTGGATGGGGCAGGCTAGTCCGATCTCATCAGATCTCAGAAGCTAAGCAGGGTCAGCACTCATTAGTATTTGGATGGCAGACCACCAAGGTAGTCCAGGGTCACTATGCAGAGGCAGGCAATGGCAAACTACCTCTGTTTGTCTCTTGCCTTGAAATCCCTTTGGGGGTCGCCGTAAGTGCCAGCCCTAGCTGAATTCCGTGTATTCGTGGTCTTCAGAACTGGGGTTTAGGTTTGACAGAAAGGACTGGACAGGAGGTTGGAAACTGCCAATCTAGCCAAACAGAAAAGGGTTATCTCTCCTAGAAAGATGAGGGTATTTCTTACCCAGTTATTCAGAGGGTTCAACTGGTTTGTGTGAAAAGGGAAATGGTCTTAGACTCCTCAAGAGTGAAAAAGGGAAAGTTATAATCCCACAAGGGAAGTATTCAAATACAGAAGCATTCAAATACGGGAAGAAAGTACTAACTTCCAGGAAACTAAGATGGTTTTATGAAACTTTATTAAGGCTGCAGTCATTCGGAGCGGAAGCTGCGGCAGGCAAACAATTCCACCACGGATTAAAGGGACGCGATCAGACAGACACATCTGTCTGGCATCCCGGAGTCATTGGCAGGGCGTTTCGTTGCACCGCAGGAGCAGCGCAAAAAACCACCAAGGAAACATCAGTAGCATAGGGAACTGCAGGGTGGGTGGACGGGTGGAAGTCTGATCGCATAAACACGCTTCAGTTCGCCCCAGGGCAAACAGCCTTGTTTCCTGCCCGCAGTTCCTCAGTGGTGTGATCGATTTGTCTTGGTGGGAAATAGCTCCAATCTAGGTACTCTAAGGACGTAAGAATAGGGTTTGAAGATGGCAAATCCCAACTGGACCAAATATGGGCATCAAGTAGTGATAAGATGATCCAGAAACTTTATAAAATATTGCTAAACGGTCATAGATTGATATCCCTAATAAGACAATGGAGGCATGGGCAAAAGACATAGGTCATAACAT
>NW_015182964.1:0-1136 GCF_001447785.1 Gekko japonicus
GACGAACATTTCATGGGGCTACACATGCCAGAAAGAATGCGAGTGGCACAGTTCTAGCCCTAAAGTTGTTTCCTCGCGGAGTCCTTGCTCTGTCTTGCCTGTTCAAGGACAATGGTTCTTCTGGGAGCTTCCGCAGAACACTGTTATTCTGTTGTCCCCCTTGTTGGTTTGCCCCGTGACTTTCCCCAAACCTGCTTTTGCAGGATCCTAAGTGTTAAGTCGCTCGCTTAACAAAGGAAGAGAGTGATTCAGCAAGAACACAGCTTTGTTCTTCAACTCGAACACAACTCCAACACGGATCAACATCCGATAGCCAGAACAGCTTTTACATTGCAGCTATTCTGCTTTTAAACTCTCCCGGCTAATGTAGCCACGCCTACTGTACAATTACCAACCAATAAGGTTGCATACATAAGGACCAATCACGGACGTTCCCGCTCAGGGAGCTTGCTGAGAAGTGATTGGTTAGGTTCTTCCTGGGCTAGCAATGTGATTGGATGTATTTGGATCCTAGCCCAGGACGAAGCTTAACATAGCATTTCAATTATGTTGTTCACATACAGTTATGCATTCAATGGCAGCTTATTGTATACATTACACTAAGCAAGTCTGGGGAGACTTTAGAAGGGGAGATGTGAATTTCTGCCCCTCCCCACCCACACCCAGTACTGGTTCCCTGCCTGGACACCAGTAACATATTGACTACCGTCAGGGTTTTTTTGGTTTTTTTAAACGGCCAAAAGCTGGCTGGACGAGCAGGTGGGAGAGGAAGACAGGAGGAGAATCTGCGCAGAAGCTTTGAATTTGCAGAGGTATCAACAGGGAAATGTAGACTCAACCTGTTGTGGAAGCACCCTCCCCGCCCAAGCCAGTCATCAGGAAGTCCTATTGAAAACAATGGTTAGTTACTAATTTGTTCAATTAGTTGCAATCAGGTGGTCACAACTTTAGCTGGACTGGAAACTTATGATTTGTATTTCTGGCTTTATTCTATACGAACCGTCTGGTGACGGAGGCTTTGCTGCCAGCAACACGCCCAAATGAATGTCAAGTTGATGCTGCGGTGGCGGCGGCGAGGCCCATCCAGTTGCTCTCGTCTCATATAGTCACCATCCAGGGCTATTTTTGGGCAGGAA
>NW_015182965.1:0-1124 GCF_001447785.1 Gekko japonicus
TGCAGCATGGACGTGGGACGGGAATGGGCCCTCGGTTACCTTTGAGGGAAAGAACCAGATGACTCCCAACACAATGCTGCATTCGGTTGTTAAACCTTTTATTATTATTATTATTTCTCTGTTGACTTCCCCCCACCCTTAAAGAAAACTGCAGGGAAATCATTTTCGAGCAGCAGGACGTATCGGTTTCTGCCACATTAATTGCTTTCTTAAAAACAGCTTCTCCGTGCGTTTATTCAATACGAAAGAAGTTGCTTAACTCGATCAAGGGGAGGAGGAGGGGGGAAAGAAAACATTGTACACAGCACAATTTAATTAGCCTCACGCTATTATGCAGCGCAAGGCTTGCTGAAAGAGAGCCAGTTGCTGGCCTTGGCATCCACGGCCCTGTTCGTTTCACTGTAGTATGTGTGTTTTTATGCAGAAGCCCGACAATCGGGAAGCCCAAAACAAAACACGCGCACCAAGGCTGCATTCATCGAGTCGCACATTTTTCCTGCCTTGGATAAGGATCCTTGGTGTCATTTGCACTGAAAATCCCGGGCTCTTGCGTTGATCAATATTGATTATTATTTACTTAGCACATTTATATGCCACTTTTCTCTTTTGCAACACAGGACGCAAAAGTGGCTTACAAAGGTCAAAGGCGCAGGAGATCTAAGGCTGCGATCACACACACGAAATAATCCACTTTCAAAGCACTTTCCAACTGGATCTTACTGTGGCCCTTTCTCCACTCTCCTGTTAGTCCACATTCACCGCAGCATCTTCCAAGTAATTCTGCACTAAAATCAAGTTCAACCTTCTTTTTATTCTGGGTTTTCCCCCACCACCACCACCCAATTCTGCATTGTATTATCTCCCTTCAGTAGCCAGCCCAGTTTCAGCCTACTGTTGCCCCGGGTTATCTGGATGCTGTTTTGCTGTGGACTTAAATTGCATTTGACTCAAACACTGAGGAAATCCGGAGTGGGAGGCAAATGTGGAAAGGACCTTGGTGTTGTCCACACTTAAAATCCCAAGCGCTCATGCCGGTTAATATTGATTATTATTTATTGAACACATTTATATGCTGCTTTTCTCTTTTGCAACACGGGACGCAAAAGTGGCTTACAAAGGCCAAA
>NW_015182966.1:0-1117 GCF_001447785.1 Gekko japonicus
TATTTCCACAATGGGCCTTATTCCTAGCAGGTTATAAAGCTATACTGGAAGGAAAAAGCATATTCATTCAAAGACTGAGCAACCCAGGCCAATAGACAGCTGTTTACCTGATATCTGTGATAACAACTATGTGCTCGCAGTCTCCTTGGTGGCAGTACAGGTATGGGAAGCCAACTTTGATGTTCAAATCATTAAATCTGTAGTCTTCCATTTTAGCATCTTGAAGATTAGTGTAGCCTCTCTCTCGAGATTCTGCCCACTCAATAATCATCCTGAAATTATCAGCACTATTATTGTTATTTCTGTACATTATATTCTCCTTGATATAGGAAAATATAAAGAAACAAATGTCAAACTGGATCTTGAATGTGCCTATGTTGAGCAGAAGTAGTTCATCTCAAGTTCCAGGTAAGCTGTCAGAATACACTTTCATTCTACACAAGCCCAAACCCATTGTGGCATCCTCATTTATTGGGGAGACTGTTTCTCCTTTAAACCACACTCTGGGCCTTCAGAGTCTGGGCACTTCAGAGGACTATGTGGCCCTGAGGAAGGACTATTCTGATTGCTGGGATAAGTTTAAATGAAAAATTATTTATTTAATAAAGAACAAAATAGGTTTCTGGTTATTTTGAACTGTTGCTGAAGAAAGGAACTTGTAAGTATAAGTGGCAAAGCTTGGTGTCACAAACAGTCTCTCAAACTCCAAACTCCACTCTTGACAGGCTTAGACACTCAGTCTAATCTCTCTCTCTCATAGCCACACAGGCTAAACTCTTTGTCTTATTCACACAGAATAGACTCAGACTCCCATAGTCACACAGACAACTTCACACACAGAATCACCTCATAGACATCTCTCCTCCCACACTCTCAGAAATCAGTCAATCACATCATACTTATCTCCCTCTATTACTCTCCTTACATTACTGCAGTCACACTAAACATTTAAAGAAACACACACACCAAAAATGGAATAATTACACCCATGATCAACAAGAGCTCTGAGGCATGGGGAAGACAGAAATATTATGGTGGCGATTTTGCTTCATGTTTCAAAAGAAGAAAGATGTTGATTCAGAGAATGATAACCTACTCAAAATAAATTCAGTGAGAC
>NW_015182967.1:0-1138 GCF_001447785.1 Gekko japonicus
CTACACCACGCTGGATCTTGTGATGGAATAGAACGTTGGAATTGGAATTATTTTTACTGGAATGATTATATATATAAAGTTAAATAAAATAATTTTTTTACTGTCTGTGTTTCTTTTCTAGCCATTGAAACAAAGTTTGGGTCCAATGGCACCTTTAAAACCAAACTTTGTTCCGCTGCTTCAGACCAGTATGGCTACCCACATGAATCTATTTTCTGGCCATTATTATTATTTGTTTTATTTCATGATTATTTATAATTTTATCATATAGAGGAGGGGACCTCCTAGCCTCAGCCTAGCCTGCTCTCGTCAGATCTCAAAAGCTAAGGAGGGCTGATGTGAAGGCAGGCAGTGGCAAACCACATCCTTGAAAACTCTGCAGGGTCACCATAAGTCAGCTGAGACTTGATGGAAAAAAACAGAGGAGAGGGGTGTTAAAAAAGTATCTGCCCAGGGCACCAAATAGACTAGGTACACCACTGCATAGGCAAGCATAAGCTCTCAGATTTTTAGTGCCACGAGGGGAAAGACTGAAGGCTTTAGGGCAGGGGTGTCAAACTCATTTGTTATGAGGGCTGGATCTGACATAAATGAGATCTTGTTGGGCTGGGCCATGCGTGTCATAAAATGTAATGCCAGGTAGCAGAGATATAAACTTTATAAAGGACACAAAAACAAAGCGGGTTTTTAAACTTAAAATAAAAACATGCTTAAAACATTAACACTCTTGCAATATTTTGTTTATTTAACAGCATCTGATGACTGACACCTCTTGCTCTGAATTATTACATCAAAATGTCTGTGCTGTTGCAAACTTGAGTATGCTGTTCGGGTGTGTATCTGTAAGCTGCAAACCTACAATGACGCAGCAGCAGCAGAACTGGAAGAAGAAGCAGAAGACAGCCAGTTCCACTGTGGGCCTGATAAAAGCCCTCTGGGGGCCTAATCCGGCCCCCAGGCTGCACGTTTGATGCCTCTGCTTTAGGGAGACTGCAATCAAGAAATCAGGAGATTGAAACTGGGAAGGTTAGATTTTCATTGGGCTGAACACAATGAACTCAGAGGCTTGATGGGAGTCATTCCGTGGGGGAGTGTGCCGGAAGGAAAAAGAGCAAGTGAAGGATGGGCTCTTCTCAAA
>NW_015182968.1:0-1107 GCF_001447785.1 Gekko japonicus
CCATACCTTACCTTGCTGTGCTCTGTTTGAAGAGTATAATTGTCTTTTAGCAAGACCACCATCTCTTCAGTGGAGCCTGGGAAGAAAGTTAAGTCAAGCATAGGCTGAACCGAATGGAGTTAGCACAGGGTTTGTGCTGGCATGTAGGCTACATCATCTCTTACCATTTCAGTTTAAAAATAGGCTTCCACCTGAAGCCCATCCATATCAGCATACCAACAACAAAAATGCATACATGCTGAGTGATGTTTCTTTTTGTATACTAGGTTTGCCATTTCCCCAGGGTGGTGGGGGTTTGCCCGCTTTAGGGCCCCCCAATCTGCCGGCCCGCATCTGGCCAGCAGGGGGAACCCCGACCTCAAACTGCTGGGACCACGCCAATGTGCCCAGCACAACGATGTTACCTGGAGATGACGTCATCGCGCCAGGCACATTGCCTGGGGATGCTCTAGCACTGGGCCTAAAAATCCATGGTACCATAGAGTTTCTGGCCAAATGCTAGAGTGCCCCCTGTCAACATGCCACTTCCGGGTGATATCATCACAGCGTGTACGCATAGTGCACATACCAGAAGATCCCAGAAAGGAAGCTCCACCACCACCCCGCATCTTGTCTTCTGCATCTTGCTCTTGACTTTCAGCCCAAAGCCTTCTTGTGTGACAAGGGGGCTTTGACACAGGTCCATCTGCATAACTCAGCATTGAAGGGATCTGTGATTGCGAGAGCAATGGTTCATTTCCTTTAGTTTCCCTTTCCCTAGTCTTTTATGAGCATGAAAGCTTATGGAGCATGTGCAGACTGCACCCAAAATTATTGAAAGATTGAGATGGTATATGGTAAAGGTCATTTCTCCACACATGTCATTAAGCTATCTATGGGTTTAGATTATATAAATCTGCCTAGGAATGCACTGAAAAGAACTCAAACATAGTTGTTAATGAAAAAAATGAGTTTAACCCAAACAACATTTCTCTGTGTGTTTAGCAGAATGTCTAGCTTGGACCTAAGTGTCCTGGGTCCCCAGTCCTAGAATGGGGTCCTCCCCCTCCACGTACCATGGAGCCCAGCCACTCACTGAAGGAGCAGCACCACCCGCAGCGAGTGAGG
>NW_015182969.1:0-1119 GCF_001447785.1 Gekko japonicus
TTGCTCCATGCATGCTGGCAAAATGTGCTACAGAAACACGCATACTTCTGGACGAATCTCTGTGATTGCCATCCTGCACATAGTGTGTGGGAAGTCGGTATTTCAGGTCTGAAAATCTAGTAAACTCCGGATTCTGCATTGCTCCAACCATGGGTCCCTTGGGAAGGCTCAGAGTACCATCCCAAGCCCAACCAAAAACGCTCCTTTTAAGCCGAGAAATATAGGCGTAATGATCAGGCAGAGAACATAAAAATGGTTTATTACTACAATAATGGGCAGGGAAAAACAAGACAAGGTGCTTAAAATATATAACAGTGTCTAAAGATAAATTAAACAAATCTAACGTGGCTACCTATTTCGCTTAACTGGTCATTATTCAAGGCCCACAGCCTTTTATACCAGGCCTGTGCCTGTACTCACTCTGTTTCAAGTGAGGGATCTTTCAGCCCAGACTGTCCTCTTGGCTTAGCTCTGTGAGAGGAAAGAACACAGTTCCACAGGCCACAAAGTTTAAGCAACAATCTCCTCATACAATCCCTGGACACTGATTGGTTACAACTGGCGCTAAGCATTGTGGGGATTGTAGGCGGTGTCTGCTTTCCAATCCCACACAGGTCTCCTGGGCCTAGGCCTCACTAGGCCTTGTCTCCCAGTCCTACACAGATCATGACAACTCCACTTTCCATTATATAGGACAAAGGGACTCACATTCTAGCTGTATCTGAAGAAGTAAGCAGTGATTCACAAAAGCTCATGCCTAGGGTTGCCAAGTGGAACTTGCCTTAGTGTCGGGGGACTCATGGGTGGATCCCAGAACGTGCGCCCATGCACGGAGAGCACGCGCGCTGTACGCATGTCACCAGGAAGTGACGTTATGACGCCAGGCACGCTGGGGCGGGGCCACAACCATACAAGGGAAAAACCCCAGCGTGCCCGCGTCACTTCCAGGTGATGCATACATTGGGGAGGAGTCCCCCCTGGGGCCCGATCCGGTGGTGCCCGGGAACGGGCCTCTGGGGCGGGGGTTTTCCCGCCTCCCGGGGGGATTTGGGATCCCTACTCATGCCCTACCACAATAGCCTTTAAAGTGCTTGTATAGAAATATTGATTCCTATAAAC
>NW_015182970.1:0-1127 GCF_001447785.1 Gekko japonicus
TGTGTGTGTGAGAGAGAGAGAAATAGGGTAGGAGTGTAGGTTCAGGAAGTAAGGCACAACATTATGGATTCAGTTAAACAGGGAACACAGGTGAGGAGATATCATTGCTCAATTAGGTACAAGAATTCAGGCCAAATGGCAGTGAAGTTTCTGGGAGCTTCTTGCCTGTCGTATGCTATTTCCTCTTTTGTACAAAGGTCTAGTATGTCATTGACCCAGAGATCTATAGAGGGTGATACCTGCGATTTCCAGTATTGTAAAATGATTATCTGAGCAACTAAAGCTGCCCTTTGGATCCAAAATATGTGGTATTTCGAGAGTGCCCATAGAGTTGGTATATATCCTGGCATTTGACTGATTTGGCAGCTAATTTGCTATCTCTCCCCTGGGACTTGGCTACAGCGATCCATGCAATGGTCACTTTCAGGTTACTGCAACTCGCTCTACATGGGGCTGCCCTTGAATCTGACCCAGAAAATCCAGCTGTTGCAAAATGTAGCGGCGCACCTTCTGACTGTGACGTCTGTGCAGGTGCGCATTCAGCCAGTGCTCCATCAGTGGCACTGGCTACCAATTGAGTGCCGGGTTTGGTTCAAGGTGTTAGTGTTAACCTTTAAGGCCATATGCGGTCAGGGACCAACATATCTGTGGGACTGTCTCTCCCTATATGTACCCCTGGGAGCTTTACACTCGGCAGAACAACAACGACTGGAAGTCCCTGGCTCAAAAGACCCCTGCCTGGCCTAGACTAGGGTCAGGGCTTTTCCCATCCTGGCCCCAGTCAGAGTAAACATGCTCCCAAATGCGATCGGGACCCTGTGGGATTTATTACAGTTCCACAGGGCCTGTAAAACAGATCTCTTCCGCCAGGCTTTCAGCTAACTGGTGGGCGTCCATTCATTTAGGCCCCTTCTGCCCAAACTGCCGTCAAATTGCCTTATGGTGTAGATGGCAGTCGTAACCATCAATTGTAACAAGACTGTTTCTCGTATTTCTGCTTGCCTGATGTTCAGCGCAAGCTGTACAATCATCTGTTGCTGGCCTACCATCTGTCTTTTATTCAGGATTCGTATTGTCACGGTTTTAAGTTGTTTTATTGTTTCTAGGGGCTGTGGTGGCTCAGAGGT
>NW_015182971.1:0-1382 GCF_001447785.1 Gekko japonicus
ATCTGAGGGGAGGGGATCCAGAACTGCAGTGCCACCACTGAGAAGGCCCTGCCTGTAATAACCCGCCAACTTCACCTCATGATGGTGACCCACAAAACAGCCTCGGTCTTGCCAAATGTACAGGCAGGTTCACAAAGGAACGAACAATCCTTTAAAAGCCTTGATTACAAGTAAAAGGTAGAGCTGGGCCGAGAAGAAAACTGGCAGACAGAGAGCCTAACAAACCAGTAAGATGCATTTCCTATTAACAACTGATGCCCCGCAGTCTAGTTGCTGCATTTTGCACTAGTTGGAGCTTTCAGTTTTCAAGACAGCCCCATGTAAAACACACAACCTTGGATTGTAGTTATGCCTGTTACGCATATTTAAAGAATGGATGTGTAACAAAACTTAATATGTTTAGATCAATATTAAGTCAAATGATGTTATCTTTAGATTGTAATGATAAGAAATTGATATAATTGATGATATGAAGTATTTGGAGGAGGGGTGGAAGCATTGCGGGAAGCCATTGGAGGGAGGGGAGGAATTGGGAATGGGGTAGACAATTGATAGAATGAAATGATTTAATTTTACATGTTGTATTCCTGAGAAAATAAAAACTTGTTTACCAAAAAAAAAAAGAATGGATGTGTTCAGCTTCTCTCAACACTGGGGAAGACTGAGTTCACAAAGATCTTCCTCATAAACAAGAGTACTTCAAATGAATGTGACCGATTCCGCAAAAGCAGTTCCGCCCTTGGTCTGCTGTTTCTCCCGGTTGTACCGCTCCATTTCCCACTATTTCCCACTATTTGCTGCGTGACCTACATTTCCCCCGCATCTCCTTGATCCTTATTTTTTAGGATCAAGAAGACGGGGAAAATTGGGGGGAGATGCGGGTCAAAATGCAGCTGCCCAGCAAATAGTGGGAAGTTGAGCAGTGCAACCGGGGGGGAAACGGCAGACCGAGGGCGGAACAACTGCTTTTGTGGCATTCATCTGTGAGTTCATACTGTATTCTTGCAAAATCTTACACAAATTCTGCAGCCCAGCTGCAATGGGCTTTAGTGGTATGCAGAGTGCCTCTGCGCTCAGCGGAAAGTTTACTATCAAAAATCCACTGCTGTGGATGACCTCTGCAGCAGTTTCATGTGGTGCTTTAGCAGCACAGGGTGCAAAACAGAACCCCATAAGATGCTACAGCATAACTGGCAAGGGCTCAAGTTGAGGCAACCCATCATCGCCTTCTGATAGTGACCCACCAGACAAGATCAGAACCACTGGAGCACGGTTGCCTTTCACAGCTGTCTCCAATATCCCACTGAGAAACATACCGTTGGTGACACTCGAAAACTGGTAAAAGGTCCAGGAATACAGGGGTGGAAACTAGTCAGAGGGTC
>NW_015182972.1:0-1097 GCF_001447785.1 Gekko japonicus
CCCCTTCTTTGGTGGAATGGGCCCACACTGGCCTGCAGGCTCTCTTCCACCCTGCCTTCTAGGGTATTCCCAACATGTGTAGAAGCTTTTATCTCTCCCCAGTAACCCACCACCGAACCTGACCTTTGTAAGGAATTGCCCGCTGGGATGGTCAGGAGTCCCAGCTCCCCTCCAAGTTCTGAGGCCTTGCCCTTGTGTCTCCCGCTACCTAATGCACGGTCACCACAGGGACCATTTACTGCCTTATGCACCCCGGAGGTTTAGCCGCTTGCCAGTTCCCTGCCTTCCCCCTGTCACTCCTTTAAAATTGTGTGTCCAAGACGGTGGAGGTCTATGTGCTACAGAGAACCAATACCAGCATTAAAGGTTGTAAAGTTCACAAGCCTACTTTTAGCACAGCACCAGATTGAGTAAGATATTCATAAAATTTGGGTATATGCCTTTTCAGATGTTAAAATATAGGACAGGCTCCTTAGTTTAGGAAGTTACAGATCTCTATAGAGTGACCGTCACCTTGAAAATTCCTTCAGTTGTCCAGGCCAGCACATGGCTAATGGCCACTTCCTCTAGACCTCAGCTTAAGAGTTCTATCTGCTCTGATTGACTCAGCACTAAAGAGACCTTCCTCCTTGCTCCCCTGCATTTTATCACCTCTCTTTTCCCCATCTGCTTACCGGGTCGAGCTAGCTCAGAGAAGCTTTTCCTGAAGTCTTCCGAATTTTCTTCCTGAAGCCTCTCTAGTACTTAACACATCCAAACCTCTGTTCCCTGCTTGAAGGCAAGGGAGGGAGCTTGACCATCCCATTGCCTAGACCTATTAGCATTTGTATGAAAATGGGCTGAGGTAAGTCTGGAAAGCAACTGAACTGACTTTCCCCCTTCCTACCTGTTCTTTTCCCATAAGGGGGGGGGGGTGGATTTTAAAACTACGAGTGAAAGTTATGCTCATTTCAAACCTCCAAAGAAAACAATGCAGTTCTTCACAACTTCCAATACAGTTGTGGTATTGCTGGATCCTGAAGACTCGATCCCAAAGCCACCGCAGACTTAGGTGGCAGCTGTCCAATATAGAATATTAAGAACATAAGAACATAAGA
>NW_015182973.1:0-1107 GCF_001447785.1 Gekko japonicus
AAAAAAATAGGAAAAGACTTAATGGGGATGTGAAATTAGATGCAAAGTGTATTCAAGTGCACAAATGAAGTGTTTGATTCCATGTTGGGACTCTAATTTCCCTTGAGTTTTGACCAGTGATGCTTTCTGTAGTCCTCACAAATCTCTCTCTGTCTCTCTCTCTCTCTCTCCCCCCACCCCATACCCTCCCAATGTCAATTTTTTTGCCATTACAAATGAGCAGTGTTTCCAGTGCCTTTGAGTCTGCACAGTTGGCAGCATTCATCAGCACACAGGCAGCTGACCGGTAGCCATAGTCAGTGCACACTCAGAATTTACTGGATTGCTGGAGCTGATGTTAATTATAGTTTTCTCAGCCTTCTGATTCAATTTGGGAGGCCACAAAAATGACAATTTCCCCATCAACACCAGTAGAGAATTGAGCTGGAAAAGACTGGGAAGTCAGTTTTCAAGAAAGATAAGAGCCAGTTGTTATGTATTAGGGCTGGAACATTCCAGGACTGTCTACTAGGAACTGGCTAAGCTTGGAGATCCAGAACAATAGCCCACCGGGACTCTGGAGGTGACCAATGAGGAAGTAGTGATATGTAAATAGCCTATACTTGGGAGTAGGGTGTGTTTGGGTGTGGTTTTTGCATGCTATTTAAACAGGGCTGCTGCCCTGAGGTTTTAGTCTTGTTCCTGAAATCACTTAATAAAGTTGAGCTGTTTCACTGCAATGCATCTTGAACCCAGTATTTAACACCAGTCATTCACATTCTTCTGCTTAAAGAGCCATTTCTGCACAGAGCAAGTTCCTTCTCCCCTCATCTCCTGAACAGTAAGGCTTATGGTGTGGGAGAGTGTAAGTAGCAGTGGGGTAGGGTGGGACATACAGACAGCTGCCTTCCAGTCCCACAATTTTGTGAGCACCCTAAACACTTGCACTGTCTACTGAACGCTTTTTAGTGTTCGCCAAGGATGCTTGTAAGACTGCAAGGAAGGCCGCGGTCACACGGTCATTCTGACCGGGTTTCACCAGGTTTCACTGCTGTTTCCTCTCACATTTAAAATTGCTGATCAGACAAGCGCATCCACGTCCCGCACCGAAGTGGGCTCAGTCGCACA
>NW_015182974.1:0-1098 GCF_001447785.1 Gekko japonicus
AAATGGCATTGACTTTTTGAGTAACAGGCTTCTCAGAGGAGATGCATAAAATCGTCGCTTGAAAATGGCACATCAGCCTGGGCATGGGTTGGTAGTTGTGAACTTTGTTCCCAACAGGGGCCCCCAGCATGGTGTACTTGGGCACCATGGTGCCCACTTGGCACCTTTCCTGGTGCCTACTGAGGATTTTTCCTAAATATGGAAGCGTAGTGTCGGACCATTGAAATTCGTAGTTGTGTTTAATATCTGATTCAATGTCCAATGAGATATTCAGAGGCATTATGCAGGATTTGGATTGGTTTACCCTGAGACCCGATATCAAGCTAAATTTCGCCAGACCCTGTTGTAGACGTGATAAGAGTTTGGGTTGGAAAGATATATGAGCATGTCATCTGCAAATAAACTCAGTTTGAAGATGTTAGGTCCAATTGAGATTCCTTGAATGTTTTGATCTTCCTGAATTTCACCTACTGAGGATTTTTCAAAAATGGGTCTCCAGCTGGGGCTCTTGCCCAGTAGGGCTTTGAATGGCAATTGAAAATCTGACTGTCTTGGGCAGATTAAAGTCACACGGTTTCAGCAGCCACTGTCAACAGTGGCCCAGATTACACGGGCCAGATAACGTGGGCAGTGAGGCGTGGCTGTTTGCCCCGGAGCAAAGTAAAGCGCGGCAGCCCGATCACATGTCCCGTGTAGTTTCCGTGGTTACGCTGGTAGGTGCCAATCACACAGCTATCCTGAAGCATGGCAACGAAGCGGCATGGCGCAATCACACCGACAATCGCTAGGCGCCACTTCCGTGGCAAACGGGAATTTTTTTCTCACCGAAGTTTGGCCATGCGCATGATTGAGCAAGCGCATCCCGTGGAGACAAAAAAAACGCATCCGGTTTGCGACAGGACATGAACGGGCGCTGGATGCCACGGGATTCGAGCGGAAATGCGATCAGACGCCTGCCCTTGCCCAGCGCTTTACGGAAATTAGTACATTGTATGCGGTAGTTTTTTACTCCGCATCTTCAGTGGGAAGCCACGGGTCAGCCATGGGTGAACTACGCTTCCCAGATTTCGCGGTGTGATCACGCACCGAAAATCCACC
>NW_015182975.1:0-1099 GCF_001447785.1 Gekko japonicus
CAGCCCAAAAGGAAGTGCCTGGTACTGATAATGTGATAAGCAAAATGAAGAAACCTGTGGTGTGCTTTTCTGATAGGGATGTGTAGGTACACCTTCGACAGGTCTATCGATGCCATGAAGTCTCCTTTCTGTATGGATGTAAGTATGGACTTCACCGTCTCCATCTTGAATTTTTTGCTAATCACTCTCTTGTTGAGCCACTTGAGGTCCAGTATTGCTCACATCTCTGTTCTTTGGAATGGTAAACAGAACTGAGTAGACCCCTTGAGATCTCTCTAGAGGTGGAACTAGTACTATCGCTCCAATCTCGATTAGATGTGTTAGGGATCCCTCCAGTTGTCTGTGTTTCACACTGGATCTGTTTCTTGGGAGCTCCAAAAAACACGGAGAGGGAAGGAACCGGAATTCTAGAGAATACCCCCTTGTGACTGTATCCCTAACCGATCTGTCCGTGACCGACTTCTGCCAGACAGGTGCAAAGCTCTGAAGATGGCCCCCAACTCCAGTTGGCACTTCCATCCTGGCATAATCATGCCTGGGGACCTTTCTTAGTGTTCTTTCCATTGTTGGGTTGTTTTGCAGGGAAGGTGGAGGATTTTCCACCTTTGTACTTGACTTGCCATCTTCCTTTATCCAATCTGCTATTGCCAGCTTTGGGATCTTTTCTTGAGTCACGAAAGAACTGCTGGTATTGTCTTGCTTTCCCCTCCCTCTTCTTAAATGGGAGTACCTTCTTCTTATCCTTATCTTCGATGAGATAACGATCCAAGTCTTCCTCAAACAGTTTTGTACCTTTGAAGGGGATCGCTGCCACTTTTGCACGTGCTGGGGTCCACATCCCAGCTTCTAAGCCAAGTATTTATTTGCGCTGTAATGCTGCATGCCATGCTCCTTGCTGTTGCACTGCATCCAGTGTTGCATCTGCTGCAAAGGCTGTGGCGAGGGTGATCTTTTTTAGCTTGTCCTTTAGTTCCTTAGGAATGCCACTATCTGCCTTGGCAAGATCAGATGCCCACATATAGGCTGCTCTGGCAGATAAAGAACCTGCAACAGAAGCTCTTAGTGAATTGGCCTCAAAGTCTCTACGCAATGCTTGTTC
>NW_015182976.1:0-1161 GCF_001447785.1 Gekko japonicus
TGAAAACTACATCACAGACAGCTGCAAACTACTGAGAAAAGGGAATGCTTGATGGTGATTTTCACCATGAGACCCAGAAGAAGAAGAAGATGAGATTGGATTTATACCCAGCCCTTCACTTGGAGTCTCAGAGCGGCGTACAAATTCCTTTCCCTTCCCCTCCCCACAACAGACACCCTGTGAGGTGGGTGGGGCTGAGAGCTCTCTTGAGAACTGCCCTTTCAAGGACAGCTGACAGAACTACGGCTTGCCCAAGGTCATCCAGCAGCTGCGGGTGGAGGAGTGGGGAATCAAATCCAGTTCTCCCAGATTACAGTCCGCGCACTTAACCACGACACCAAACTGACCCACACAATCGTCACTGCAATACTCACGCAACACGAGGCGGGGTTCTCTGGTCTCCGTTCACTGGCGGCTCCAGAGTTGACATCATGGAATACTCTTCCACCCGGAGGGTATCGGGATCATCTGTCTGACCAGGCAGTTTCCCCAGAGGGTAATTGTGCCACTTGGTTCCCTCTGTGAGAGAAGAAACATACAAGGGACATCAGATAGCCAGATTCCGAGCTGGGAACAGACAGCCCATGAAACTGATGTATGGCCTATGTGACTCCATCTTTGTTAACATGCTGGTGCTCAGTTGCCCTGAGTCTTGTGAGGGGATGATCTTCCGCCGCTCTCTCTCATGCTTGTTAACGGCCCTCGTCTTCAAAGCCTGGGTTGTTCCATCCTGCCACTGGAGGCCAGGGACGAGATGACCTGGCCCAGCCTAGGGTTTGGCATAGCTTAATTAATGATTTTTTTTTAACTCATAGTCAGCACTTATAGTATAAGATGTCCGGTTTTAGCTATACATGTGTGGTCTTGGATCCTGGCAAGCTTCACTGCGTGTGCGAGAGAACTCGAGGCCCAGTGGATAGAAGCTTAGCCTGCATCTTCTGTAAAGCTTAATGCTTTACTGAAAACCTCTTTGTAAGCCAACCCGGATCTCGAGTATTGTTTCCTTGGGATTTCTTCAGATCTGGAACAACCTACCGCTTTCTAGGCTGACTCTCACAAATCACAGGCAAGGGATGAGCGTCGGGTTTTAATTCAAGCTCCCCAGGTCGCTTGAGGGGCTGCCCTACGACCCTTTTGCACTTGAGATCGGAGCAGGGAATG
>NW_015182977.1:0-988 GCF_001447785.1 Gekko japonicus
ATTGGCATCTCTTATGTTCTTAAATGGGGAATCTGTCCCGATCAATCCGCAACCGCCATACGTGTTTCCTTACCTAAATGTATGGTTTATAGCAGCTCACAAGAAAGGCCTAAACCCAGTAAGTACAATTCCAGGCACTTCCAGTGAATTTAATATACAGGCAAGTCAGAAGCACAGCTGAGCGGTAAAGTTCAGTCCTCTTTGAGTTCCAAGGTGCTTTCTCTTCTGCACAGAAATCTGGTGGCCTCTTGACAAATGTTGCTTGCCCATTCAGTCACGAAGCCAGGTGAGCGACCTTGTGTTGGGATTATTTTTAAGTTAGTCAGCAGAGTATTAAGAGACTGAGTCCATGGTGTGTTTTAAAAATATAAAAGTTTACTATAAAGCTAACATGGGAAAAAGGTACATAAGGATATGAAAATAACAAAGAGCTTATATGCCTACATCCTTGCAGCTAAAAGGTAGAACGGGAAGAGCCGAATGGCGTCTCCTTCTCTAGTCAGAACAAAGAACGCACAGACGGGAAGAGAAGCCATAAAATGCTAAATACTTGACAGCTTGGTTTCCAACCAGAGTAGCAAACTAGCTCCAAAGTTCCAGGGCATCCTGTTGTCTAAAGAGATTGGTTACAAACAAACATGTGACTTAACAAACATCATTAACCCTGTAAATACTGAAGTGTTTTTAACTTGTAACCCCCAACACCTTGGGCCAGTCATTTCCCTTGAACCTACCTACCTCACAGGGCTTTGGTGTGGATAACATGGGGAAGGGTACATGTACACCACTCTGCCTTACTGTGAGGAAGGGAAGGATAAAAAGATGCTACATAAACGACTATGCTAGGGGCCAACAGCCTAACCTGGATGGCCCAGGCTGGCCGGATCTCATTGGCTCTCAGAGGCTAAGCAGGGGTTTGAGACACGTGAGGCCTGCTAGGTGACCTTGGGCCAGTCCCCGTCCTCTCAGGACTCGCTCAGCCTCACAA
>NW_015182978.1:0-1018 GCF_001447785.1 Gekko japonicus
TTCATTGCATTTTTCCTTAAAAATTCCCAAGATGACATATGTATTTCCTTATTCATATTAACTGCCCATTTTATCATCTGCTCCTTAACTGTTTCATCCTATATATACCATTATAACAATACCTTATACATTTTAGATATCAGCTTTTTACCTCCTTCTAACCACACATTTTCAATTTCATTATATTTTTTCCTAATCCCAAAGGTTTGTTTGTCTGTTTTAAACAAGTCATAAATCTGTCTATATTGTAACCAACCATACTTAAAGTCCAATTCTTCTTCAGCTTTCATGTCAAACGTCTTCCCAACAGGTTTCAAAATGTCTCTGTATTGTAGCCAGTCCTCTCCTTAGTGGATCGAATAAGGTTTGATTACCTCTGCCGGTACTATCCAAAGTGGTCTCTCATCCGAAAAGAACCTTCTATATTTAGTCCATGTATCAAATAACGTTATTCTAATATAATGGTGCTTTTAAAAATTGTCCATTTTTGTTTTCCCATACCATAGATATGCGTACCATCCAAATTTACAGTCGTGCCCTTCTAATGCCAACAATTTTCTATTGTCCAAAGTAATCCATTGTTCCAACCATGTTAAGCATACCGCGTCATGATACTGTCTATTTCAGGCCACATTTCTATTACATGATTGTGGGTCTCTTGTCTTCCTGCCTATTTTTTCAGAAATTGTTTTAGGGTCATTTAGGCTTTTTGTATTCTCTGCCTTTCCACACTTGCTGTGGCATTATGGGAGATCCTCTGGTTTCTCCACAGCTGATACCAGTTACCCCTGAAGTTGGGCAATCTATAGTACAGTGGAGGGAGGAAGCAGGAAGAATTGGAACACAGAGATGAAGTTCTAGGTAACTGGTTTGGAATGTGTAAAATATTGTTTATTTATTTAAATATTTATACCCCATCTTATCTCTGTAAACTCAAGGTGGCTAACCAAACAGCAAAAGTTATAGGACACAGACATTATAGGTGTCCAACAACTTAAAGGTAAAGGTTCCCTTGCTC
>NW_015182979.1:0-1152 GCF_001447785.1 Gekko japonicus
GGGATGGGAATGAGGATTATTCGTGTGCAACTCTTGCCGTTTTACAGAAGAAGACGAGTTGGATTTATACCCTGCCCTTCACTCGGAGTCTCAGAGCGGCTTACAATCTTCTGCCCTTCCTCTCCCCACAACAGACACCCTGTGTGAGGTAGGTGGAGCTGGGAGAGCTCTGAGAGGACTGTGACTGACCCAAGGTCACCCAGCAGGCTTCATGTGGAGGAGTGGGGAATCAAACTCAGTTCTCCAGATTAGAGTTCTGCCGCTCTTAACCACTACACCCAACTGGAAGAGCCGGGTTCAAGTCCCCACTCAGCTTCGTTGGGCAAGTGTCTCTCTCAACATCGTCTGCCACTCAGGACTGTTGTGAGGATAAAATGGGGGGAGGGAGGCAGGGAGGGAGAGAGAGAGAGAGAGAGAGAGAGAGAGAGCCATATACCCTTAGGGTTGCCAACCTCCAGTTGGGGACTGGAGATCTCCCTATATTACAGTTGAACTTTAGACTTCAGCGATTGGTTCCCCCTGGAGATAACGGCTGCTTTGCAGGGTGGATTCTATGGTGCTAGACTCTGCGGAGGTCCTTCCTCAAACCCCACCCTCCCCTAGCTCTACCCCATCAAATCTCCAAACCTACTCAAAGCTGGCAACCCTATATATACTTGAGCTCTTAGAGGAAAGGGTGTTTAAAAATACGCCAGGACATTGATAGATAGAACTTGTACAGGGTCATTTAGGGGCAGCTGGTCTTTTAAGATAGCCCGATCCCAGACTATTTTGGGACGTCAAGGTCAAAACTGCAGTTTGCTGCTGAATTTGGAAACGGGCAGGTCGCCGGCGAGGTGCATTGCCTGTCATTGATGGCTGCTAGCTGCCCTGCTGCTGCCCTTGCACTGATTTAAGTTCTCAACTGTCTTTGCGAGCCTGTTGTAAAAAAATGTGACCTGGCACTGACCAAGCCATGGATCCATGTGGCCATATGACTCTTTTCGGGGAAGGGATGCAGCTGGCATACCAGCCGAAGCTGTCAGTCTTGTGTGCCGGAGATAAGCGTGGACGCCCATGGGCACATCCCAAACAGGGCTGCCAGTCTCCAGCTGGTGGCTGGAGATCCCCCAGAATAACTGGGCTCTAGACCACAGAGATCAGTTCCTCTGG
>NW_015182980.1:0-1201 GCF_001447785.1 Gekko japonicus
ATCATGGCCATCCCAGACTTGGTCATGAGGGCGGTTGGGGAGGCCCTGGAAAGATGGCCGGCCTCCCCGGCTGTGCCAGCGGGATCGCCAGTGGCCGTCCTGAGGGTCCCCGCACCACCAGTTGAGGTGCCAGCACTGAGGCCGGGAGATGTCCCAGTGCCTGCACCGAGACCGGCCAGTCCAAGGGGCCAGGCAATCCCGCACCCGAAAGACGTAATCGAAGCTACGTTCGACGGAAATCCTGATGAACTCTCCTATTTAGTGGTGCGAGTGCAAAAGTTCGTGGATCGCTCAGGCCACCTGTTTCCGGATGATAGCAGCCGAATCAATGTCATGGCTGCGCAACTCCGAGGCCCGGCAGCCGCGTGGTACGTGGGTCTGCACAATCCTCGGAGCCCCGAACTCACCGACCTAGGCGCATTCATGTGGGAGCTGCGAGCCCAATTTGAAGACCGAAATGCGGGGCCAAGAGCATGAGCGTACTTGCGCACATTGTAACAAGGACGCAGAACGGTACGAGAATACTCAGTTGAGTTCAAACTGCATGCGGGCAAGTTACAAAATTGGCCTGACAGCGTACTAGCTGAGATGTATTGTGTAGGATTAAACGCGGGGATACGGGAAACGGTCCTGAGGTCGGTCGACCCATTCTCCCTCATGGCGTGGATGCACCTGATGCATGTTGTGCGGCTCCACATGTTGCCCGCAAAGGTGATCTCTGACAGGGGCACGAAGTTCGTTTCCAAGTTTTGGGGTGAATTGATAAAGCTCATGGGGGTAGAAAGAAGAAGAAGAAGAGATTGGATTTATACCCCGCCCTTCACTCGGAGTCTCAGAGCGGCTTACAAGCTCCTTTCCCTCCCCCTCCCCACAACAGACACCCTGTGAGGTGGGTGGGGCTGAGAGAACTCTTGACAGAAACTGCTCTTTTTCAAGGACAGCTGTGCCAGAGTTATGGCTTGCCCAAGGTCACATCAGCAGGTGCAAGTGGAGGAGTGGGGAATCAAACCCGGTTCTCCCAGATTAGAGTCCGCGCACTTAACCACTACACCAAACTGGTGTACCACCCAGAGACTGACGGGCAAACGGAAAGGGTTAATCAAACCCTGGAGCAGTACCTTCGATGCTTTACGAACTATCAACAAGACAATTGGAATGATTTGTTGCCCCTCGCTGAATATTGCTACAATAACACTTGCCA
>NW_015182981.1:0-1088 GCF_001447785.1 Gekko japonicus
GGTTGTGGGGCAGTTTTAATCTGTAGTGGAAATAAGTCAGGGAGTACTGTAAACGTCAAATTTTTAATTGTAAAATTGTGTATATGATTGGTCAAATGATCGTAATAAAGAACGAATGTCAGAATGTCACGCATCTGGGTGTGAGAGTTGAATGTGCTTCTGTAGGGGTAGTATAATACTGTTATACCATTATAGGTTAAGTACAGTACTTGTTTATGCGTTGTGGAAGACTACCGTGTTTGTACAGGTGTGTGGAGACATTTAAAACATTTCTGTAGCTAAAATTTAGGCATATGACTGAGCAGTATCCCCTTGTACCCTTTGGAGGCGAAAGGAGGTTTCAGGTGGTATCATACTTTGAAGTATCTTGAAGGCAGGGAGTTCTATAGGCTGTAGCTATAGTGTGTGTCATGTTTCTTGACTTTTTTTATAGAGACGTATGTTTTTTTCTAACTCTTTAAGAATTTGGAGGGAAGGGGAGATGCTGGAAGTGTAAGCAGGATGGTTTTCGTTAAACCTTTGCCTATTTCAGGTCCTCTAGTAAGGTAGCAGCAACCTGACCTAGATGGCCCAGGCTAGCCCTATCTACTCAGATATTGGAAGATAAGCAGGGTCATCCTGGGTTATTACTTGGATAGGAGATCACCAAGGAACTCCAGGGTTGCTATGCAAAGGCCCCGGTCACACGGGCCAGATATCGCAGGGGGGGAGGCGTGGCTAATTGCCCTGGTGCAGTTTGATCCGCGATTACACGATCAGACGCGCTGGCAGCACACCACCGGTCGTTCCCTCCGCGTCGGAGGGTAAACGAGGGACCGGAGGGGAATGCCACGTGCCGGCGCGATCACACCGCGGGCGTCCGGAGGCAGCCCGTGGCAAACGTTTACTAGTACCTTGGAGGTACTAGTTTTTTAACGAGCATTGTCGGCGGTAAGCCACGGGTGCGCTCTACTTCCCAGATGTTGGGGTGTGATCGTGCCCGGATAATCCGCCCAACATCCGTGCCTCTCCCACGGCAACTTTGCCGTGTAACCGGGGCCAGAGACAGGTAATGGCAAAGTACCTCTGAACATCTCATGCTTTGAAAA
>NW_015182982.1:0-1097 GCF_001447785.1 Gekko japonicus
CTCCTCCTCCTCTTCTTCTTCTTCCTGTGTGGGTGCTAAAAATCTTTTGCAGATTCCTGTGTGGGTGTTAAAAATCTTCCAATGGCATCGGCATGTTTGAAATTGCAGCTTTTTGGAATGTTCCAAAGTTCCAGAGTTTCGCCTGCTTTCAGTATCCTATCCCATGTCACCTTGGTCACTCGAAATCCCCTTAGTTCATTTGGTGCTTTACTGCATAAGCAAAAAGGGGGCACAAATTCCTGTTCTGCCAAATCACAATAAGGTAGTGGGGAGAGGTTGGGACTAGGATCTGGAGACCCGCATTCGAATTCCCACCCTGCCGTGGGAGCCTGCTGGGTGAATGTGGGCCCGTTACTCTCACTCGGCTTAATCCACTTCACAGGGTTGTTGTGAGGGTAAAAGGGAGGAAAGAAGAATTCTGGCCTAAGCCACTTTTTGGGGGGGCGGATAAAATGGTGTATAAATGTCAAAGGTTTGTTGAAAAGTGGTACCCAATTTTAGATTATCTATCTCAACAACAATTTATCTCCTCTGAATGGTCCCGATTCTATAAGTGGATTTAACAAGGGTTTTTTTCCCCCCTATTGAACTGAAGGCTCATGAATACATATCTTCTGTACACAAATATGGTAACATTATCCTTAATTCCTGTAGTGTGTTTTTCAAATGTATGTTGCACTTATTTATTTTTCTTGTTTAGCTACTTCACTGTATATATGTTTTAATATTATACTTTTATTATTATTATTATTTCATTTTATATGTATTAGATACCGGACAACAACAGGTTTTGAGGTTTGTTACAATGTAAGTTGTCCAAAGCTCTAAAAAGAAGCAGTTCTGAACATAATTACTTGAAAATATGCAAAATTTACATATGCTAAGATGTGTGTATTTAAGCATAATTTTACACTGTTCTCGATTTTACTGTTAACCTTTTGTCTAAAAACAATAAAAATCTTTAAATAAAAAAAATGTAGAAAGATAAAAAGGAAACTTGGCGAATGGGTTGGAGAAAAGAATGAGGGATGGAGGCCTGGGGCAACACTTAGCTTGGTGTAGCCAGTTTGGTGTAGAGGGTAAGTGCGCGGACTCTA
>NW_015182983.1:0-1079 GCF_001447785.1 Gekko japonicus
TTCCATCTACAGCACTATTTTGATTAGTATGAGTTTGTTACAGTTTCCCCATGAACAGCGGATGAATCTGTTGGTATCTGTATGAAGAGCTTAGCTTTTAAAGAATTTCCTGTCACCCAGGATCATCAGTTTCTTTGTACGGAATAAACTTCCTTTCTCCCTCCAGAATAGGTGTGTATCTATAGTTATCAAGAATTTGTTTTCACTTCTACATCTGGAATTAGAGATTTAATTAAGAAAAGCAAAGGGATCAGAAGCAATGATATCCAAGAATGTATGAAAAGCAATCTACCTGACACAAACAGTTAAAGTAAAAGAAAAAGAATTTAAAGGCAACAGAACCCTCTCTACCTTGTCATCCAATTCTTACCAACATTTGAGGTATTTATACATATTTTAGATGCATTAACGTTATTTTAGTTTTTTGCTTGTGACATATGGAAATCTAATGGCTACCAGAAATAAAAGCAGTCATTTTGATTGTGACAAGTCCTCATAGTTAGGAGGTGGTTAGAGCTACCTCAGGCATAACTGGCAATTTCAAATGGACATAATTCAATTCAGTGGGGATGGGAATATAGTTATTTTTAAAACTTTCTAAAGCATAATTAAATTTTGAAATCGCACACAAAATTGTAATTGTAGGTGTTTTATCTAACATATGATTTTGCTCTTGTTCCCAATTGGATAGAAGAGCAAGCCTTTGGCTTTTAACATCATTTTTGGCCTGGAGACAGCTTTTTATTATCATCCACTAAAATGGCAGATCATAGAGCTGTTAAAGAAACAGAAGTCAGGGCTGACACCACACCAAGGATCCCAACATATATTCCCTTATAATGTCATACTTAAGAACTCTATTGAAAGGCAGCTGAAAAGTACTTACATCACAGGCTGGTTCAGGATGTCACACTGTGGACACATAGTCAGGATTAAGTATTCTGAATAACTGTTTCTTATGTATGGACCATCCAGCTCTATTCATACCCATAGTGAAAAGTGAACAGTGTTTTACATCTTATAATTGCATGCTTAACTACGGCTGCAATTATCCACTTTCCAAATGGATTTTGCCAGTT
>NW_015182984.1:0-1093 GCF_001447785.1 Gekko japonicus
GGATTGGGGCTGCCATTTGGGGGACTCCATGCAGGCTACTTGGTCGGTGCCAGGGAGTTGGGACAGTATGTATGATCCCCGGCTGAGCTCGGGGAGCTTCGGGGTGACCCCGAGCAGACCCATCATGTTCCCATCAAGGTCTTCGTTAATCCTGGGAAGGGACGTAGATGGGAGGCTGGATGGCCTGGAACTGAACTGCCGCACAATAATGCAGGACATGGGGCAACTGCTCCAGACCTTACCGGGGATGGTGGCCCAGGTGGTGCAGACCCAACTGACCACCCAACAGAGCCCCCGGTAATCCCCCCTTGGCCCGCCGGTCCCTCGGCCGCCTCCACCACCTCCTCCTCCTCTTCCCCTCCTAATTCCACCACCACTGCCAGCACCACCTCCTCCTCCTCCCCCCTGGTTCCGCTACCCGCAGTCCTGGTGGATCTGCCAGCCGTGCCGCAACCCAAGGATTTACTGGATGTTACCTTTGATGGCGATCCAGAAAACCTCTCCTTCTTTATTGTGCGGGTGATGAAGTTTGTGGAACGGTGGGCTCATTTGTTCCCGGATGAGGAGCAACAAGTGTACTTTATTGCTTCCCGATTGCAGGTGGTGGCGACAAGCTGGTATGTGAGTCTCCACAACTTGGATGCGGTGGAGCTGGGGAATGTAGATGTGTTTATGTGGGCACTGAGAGCCTGATTCGAGGACTGCACCGCTGCCGAGAAGGCAGAAGCGTTCCTCTGCACATTTAAGCAATGCAAATTAACAGTGAGAGAATACTTGATGGAATTTCAACGGCAAGCCACCAGAATTCGTGACTGGTCCGACCCGGTACTAGCTCAGCAGTACCGGTTGGGGCTGAATACTGAAATCTGAAATACCATCATGAGTTCAAGGGACTGAAGAACCTTGCTGGCCTGGATGCAGGAGGTGGAGTATGCTGAGAGCAGACTGCATACTATGCATTTGGACAACGTGGTAGTGCCAGGAAGGGTGCCAACAACACCCCACCCCAAGGCAAAACCAACCCCACCGAAAGTCTCGGTCCGAGAGCAATGGATGAAATGGATAGTTGTGTCTGAAATGTGGGGATCGGGGC
>NW_015182985.1:0-996 GCF_001447785.1 Gekko japonicus
GATGGGCTGCATGGGGGCCCACCAGAGGGGGGCTGCTTCAGGTCGCGGGGCAAGCCAGCAGGAAACTCATGCGCCGACCCAAAGATGGGGGATATGGAGAGCTGGGTCGCTAGGCACGCCCGTTGCTATAGCCGAGGGACCCGCCCACAAGCCGCAACAGGGATGCCAGTGGAGTCCGTGACCAAACCAAGGCCAGCTGAGGTGCTTGAACCACAGCAAGAGACAGTAATCCCACCTGGGGGGGGGGCGCAAATGAGCCCTTAAAAGGGCTGGTGCCCTTAGCAAATGGGAGCGGGAAAAGGGAGGAGAGACAAGCCGAGAGACCAGTAAGGGAAGGGAAAAGGGAGGCGGGAAAGGAGAGGGGTGGATAAAAAGAGGCCAAACGCCAGGATGGTGGAGTAGAACGACAGGGGAGTGACGACGGGCAAGGAGGGAGTGAGAGCAAGAGAGAGAGACGCCAAACTCCAGAGGGAGCTTACTGCCAGACAGCCAAGGCCCCTCACCTGTTAACTGAGGCCCCAGCAGCCCCAAGGTGGAGGAAGGGGGGGACCAGGGGTGGGGTGACAATCTAATTTTCACTAAGTTTGACAAAAAGGGATCATTGCTGTTGCTTCATCAGGTATTGCTGCAGCTCTTTTGGCAGGAGGCAGCACTGGTCGTTCAGTATTCACTCTGACATATCCATGAACACAGCAAGCTTACAGGGTTGGCGAGTTATTAATATATCGAGGTGGATAGTAGGGTGAAAGTTATAAAGAAAATATATATAGAAGTTATAAATAAAATTTGAAATGATTTTCATGCATTTAAATCAAAATATGCTGTTAACAGTAATCCACTTTTTTTAGTAAATGTTTAACTTTTAAGAATCTGTATTTTATGTGTTAGTTGTTGTGGATGCTATGCTGTGACTGGAATCCTAAAAGCCCTTTCTTGAGAGTAAGTCTTATTGAATAAAATGGGATTTTTTTCTGAGTAGAGCTGCTTAGTATTGTA
>NW_015182986.1:0-1088 GCF_001447785.1 Gekko japonicus
GTTCCATTATAAAATCCCGAAGGACTGTGTTTTTTTGTTAATAAACCTGGCGTTGCACAGCACCAATGACGGAGGGGGGTTCTCCATTTTGGTCCCACTGCCAGCCACCCTTGGGATGGGCCATAGGCTGGAAGGGCACCAAGCCATTCCATTTCTCCATGTCCTTCCCTTAAGACCCCGCCTAGGCCCACCGCCATACTTCCCTCTCCCCAAGAGCACCGGAATCTGCAGCCCAAGCATGTCTCACACTGACCAATCTATGCAGAAGCCTCAGATCAGTGGTGGAGAAATGACCGGTCATAGATTCACTCCTGCTACAACAGACTACCTACTCCCTACTCTTTATTACTAAATACAAACAAGATGCTACAACAAATACAATTTTCCTGACCTAAAGAGCATACAGGGAGCCCAACTTCCCAGATATATAAGTCCCTGAAAAACTCGAACTCAACCAAACAAAACTCAATCACTCAAGAACTCAAATGCACAACCACATTCATTCTCCTTGCAGCACCCATCAGCTTCTCCCCTGTAAACAAAAACCAATACGCCCATCCCCTCTACTTCATCATGCACATAACCGTTGCAACAGAAAGTGAATACTTCATCTGCATCTGCAGCTATTCCAGGCTGAAGACAACCACTGTCTCTTCCAGCCCTCAAGGGTGTTTCTGGAGCTCGCCACCAGAGGGCTTCGCTTAATATTAATTCCTGAGTTCTTCTCGGCTGCAATACAGAGTCCTGAGTTCTTCTCAGCTGCGATACAGAGGCCCTCCGGTCTTGCTGCCTGATTCGACCACTCAATCATGGGGGCTCCGGACAAAAGATCGAAATCCGTTTGTGGGTCCCATGCTATCACACCGGCCCAGCTGGAAGGTCCCAAAAGGCCACCAGATTCCATGTCGTCCAGTCGCCTTGGGCGTGACGATCTCCGCGAACCGCTCACCACCCGCTCGCTGCCTAGCCTGACGAAGGGGCCGCTCGTCACTCAGCCGGCCGAGGGGACCCAAGAAAGGTAAGCATACCCCCGGGCTCCCCGTCACTGGCCCCCACCGTGTCGCCTCCTCCGTCGCCTCCACACTCCC
>NW_015182987.1:0-1151 GCF_001447785.1 Gekko japonicus
GAGTTCCCCTAGGTCTTTTTCTACAAAACTACCCGGTCACACAGTTTGCTGGCCAGATCCAACTGGACAGCTTTTCCACTGGATCCCACAAGTAGGGGGTTGCTGTTCGTTTGTTTTTGGCTTTTAAGAAAAATCCACGTCCCTAAGGCCTCTTACTTGCAGAGATAAGAAACACAGAGGCAGCGTTCTATGCAGTTAACTTAGTGTGAAGTCAATGTGGCTCAAATTGGTAGGTGCACAGTACATCTTTGGTTATGCTGACGTTCAATTTTATTGCACCTAAACCCACAAATAAAATCACATCACTTTAAACCCAGTCAACTACCAGCATTTAGGGTTTTTGCTGTTCTACAGTAACTTGTGATACCTTTTGCCCTTCACCACCAACAAGACTTCTGGCAACGTTCCTGGTTTGTCATTTCCATTTTCTCTCCTTGCGGTAAAGCGAGACTCTCTGGATTGTATCCAGAGCCCAGCACAGAAGAGAAAGAGCGTGGAAAACTGACAAGGCAGGGTGGCCTACTTGCCTGTGAACAAACACACAGACGCAGCCGCTAACAGATGACAATGAAGATCAGCACACGAAGGCAAACCCGCAATCTAAAAATGTCAGCAAACTATTCCTTTATTTAAAACATTTCCATGCCGCATTCCCACCCAAAAAGCATCCCGGAGACAGTGAATATCAAAGCATTAAAACTGCACTTAAAATAAGGTATGTATAAAATGGCCCTGACCTGGATGGACCAGGCTAACCTGATCTCGTCAGTTCTCAGAAGCTAAGCAGGCTCGGCCCTGGTCGGTATTTGGAAGGGAGGCCACCAAGGAATATCAGGGTTGTGATGCAGAGGCAGGCAACTCAAACCCTATGGGGTTGCGCAATGTTCCCTCTAAGCTGTGGAGCCCTGTGAGCAAAAATTCTACTTTGTGAGCTACTGACATTAAAGTTGTGAGCAGGTGATTTGGCTACTGCATAAATTAGTTTGCACTGGAGCCATACTTCCTGAGCTAAGACAAAAATGTGTGAGCCCGAAGCTAAAAAACTGTGAGCTAGCTCACACTAACTCAGCTTAGAGGGAACACTGGTTGCCAGTAAGTCATCTATGACTTGACAGCAATATCGATTCAGGTGGGTAGATGTGTTGGTCTGA
>NW_015182988.1:0-1095 GCF_001447785.1 Gekko japonicus
CCCCTTTCCACCCTGCAACCAACGGCCAGACCAAGCACATGGTTCAGACGATCAAAGAAGCGCTCTGCCGCCTGGACAGTAAGGACTAGGACTACAAGCTGGCCACCTTTCTCTTCAGCCAGCAAACAACGCCTCACACCATGATGGGACACAGCCCAGTGGAGCTCCTCCTGGGCAGACGCCTGATGACCTGGCTGGATCATCTTCACCCCGATTGAGCACCAGAAGAAAAGCCGTAGGTGGCCAGAGGATTTTTCCCAGAAGATCCTGTGTACGCCAGGAACTATGCGCGGGGCCCGCCATGGATTCCGGCCCAGATGGTAAGAGTCACAGGGCCCTGATTGTACAAGGTCTCCGGCGAGGGTGGCCAGATACTCCATCGCCACATCGACCAGTTGCGTTGGCGGGTGCTGCCATATGACCCAGAGGACTTCGAGGAACCGGGCTCCTCTGAGGCTGCGACGCCCCCTCTGCTACTGGATACTCCAACTTTCCCCAACATGGCACCCAGCCAATCTCCACCCTCCCTGCCAGTTGACAGCGTGACCACACCTAGCACAGCAACGCAGAACGGTCCACTACAGCCGACGCCGGCCAGCTCAGCCAAGTGCATTGGCATCAGCTCCTGACAGTGCACCAATACTTCGCCACTCCACTAGAGCAAGGAAAGCACCCACTTATCTCCAGGACTTTGTGTGTGGGTGTCTTTCGGACCGGGGGGGGAGGGGTGTAATGTATCCATCTCTGACCACGTGCGAGGCTAGCTCTCCACATGGTCATACGAAGCGCCTGAGCTTTGTTTCCAGAGACAATGGCCCAAGCGGATCCTAGCCCATGCTACTCAGAGGGCTAGGCTTCTGCCCGTGAGCCTATGGAACTCTCAGCCACGGTTATAGCCTAACATGAGTGTGGGGTGTGTTTGGGTGTGGGGTTTATTGCACATATACGCTAGTCTGCAAGCCGGGAACTTTGTCTTGTTGTTTCCTGAATAAAAGTATGAGAGCTGAAATCACTAAGAAGTCTCAGTACTTTTCAGGTACATAAGAAAATAAGAACATAAGAAGAACCATGCTGAATCAGACCAGTGGTCCATCT
>NW_015182989.1:0-1083 GCF_001447785.1 Gekko japonicus
CTGCACAGACCCGTGAAATCTCCAGGAGCCGGTAAGAAGCCTCGCTCAGCCAAAGCCCCACCTGGCCGTGCCCACTTGGCCATCACTAGGAAAGGTGTTGATAGGCCCCACGAAGACCACAGGCACCATGCTGAGGTCTCCTGCTTCCAACCAACAGATGCAGTCAAGCAGCGCATCCCCGGAGCTCATCGGGCCGGTAGCCCACACAGACGTCAAAATGCTACGTTTATTGGATGACTCGAAAGATGCATGGCCAGAGAAGCATTTTAAAAAAGGTTTTGAGGTGTTAACAGTGTTAAAACTCCCAAAGCTTTTGTTCTGGAAAAACTGTTCAAGGATTTGGGAAAGGCCGTGGCTCAGTGGTAGAGCATCTGGCTTGGCATGCAGAAGGTCCCAGATTCAATCCCCGGCATCTCCAGTTAAACGGACCAGGCAGTTGATGATGGGAAAGACCTTGATCTGGGACCCTGGCTCAGTGGTAGAGCATCTGGCTTGGCATGCAGAGGGTCCCAGGTTCAATCCATGGCATCTCCAGTTAAAAGAACCAGGCAGGAGGTGTTGGGAAAGACCTTGATCTGGGATAGATCAGTGATAGAGCATCTGATAGAATAGTGATAGAGCATCTGGCTTGGCATGCAGAAGACCTTGATCTGGGACCCTGGCTCAGTGGTAGAGCATCTGGCTTGGCATGCAGAAGGTTCCAGGTTCAATCCCCGGCATCTCCAGTTAAAAGGACCAGGCAGTAGGTGATGAGGAAGACATTAACCTGAGACCCCGGAGAGCTGCTGCCAGTCTGAGTAGACAATACCGATCTCGATGGGCTGAAAGGTCTGATTCAGTACGAGGCAGCTTCATGCGTCCACGTGATCAAAGGCCAGGCCCTTCCGGCCACAACTATAAAATCTGCTGCCTCAAACTCCATAAACCAACATAAATGTCAGAGCCGGTTCCGAACAGTCTCCAAGGGTGGCCCAACATATAACGTGCTACTTCAGTTCGGTCTGAAGATTGGTGGAAACGAATCACAACCGCTACGGCCAGATTTGGAAAAACAGGGGTCAAAGTCTTTTCAGCTGAGCAGAA
>NW_015182990.1:0-972 GCF_001447785.1 Gekko japonicus
GTGACATGTGGTGGTAGAAAGTACCATCATGTCAGGGCTGACATACGTCAACTTCATGGGTTTTCAATACAAGAGGTGAGCAGAGGTGATTTGCCATTGCCTGCCTCGACATAGCAACTCTGGGCTTCCTTGGTGGTCTCCCGTTCAAGTACTAACCAGGGCCAACCTTGGTGAGCTTCCAAGATCTGATGAGATCAGGCTAGCCTGGGCCATCCAGGTCAGGACTAGTAAAATGGTACCTTCACCGTCAAGTTGCAGCTGGATTATAAATCATGGCAACCACAACAAGGGACTTTCAGGGCAGGTGATTAAGGAGAGGTGGTTTGCCATTGCCTGCTTCTGCAAAGTCTTCCTTGATGGTCACCCTTCCAAGTACTGACACTACTTAGCTTCCAAGATCTGATGAGATCAGGCTACACACTGTCACCTTCCCACCCTTATGATTATGGGTTAGATCCAGAGATTAACCTTTCCCCAACAACAAGGACTTTGGCCTCCAGAGTATGATTTTTTTCTGCCTCCCCCTTCCCGTGGCAGCCCCAGATCCCTGGAACAGGATTTCGGGGGATACTTTTGCTGCTACAGAAGAGGTAAGGCAGAAACCCTTGCAAAATAAAACAAAAGTCCAGTGCCATCTTAACAACATTGATTATAGGATGACCTTTTGTGAGTCAGTACTCACTTCAGATATGTAGAAAGAAAATTATTTTGGAAATACTTATAGGGAAAAAGATTTCTTTTCTGCATAATTGGGGCGGGGAGCTCTGATTCAGGAATGTTCATTTGAAATATATATTGTAAGTCTGACCAATGGTCCTTATTGTGAGAACTTTGGATTTCCCCTATATTGAGCAGGTGTCAACTTGCCATTGAATCTCAGGTAGTTTCTTTTTTGCTGCAGTTATATGATCTGTCATGCTCCAGGGGTCGCGCGGGACGGACAACAGACCCCCGAACCCCCGAAGAACCCCC
>NW_015182991.1:0-1083 GCF_001447785.1 Gekko japonicus
TGTAACTTGCCCCCCGATAGCCCCAACAATGTGCATGTTACTGTTATCATGTGATTAGCACTCTCTGTAAGCCGCCCAGAGACCCTTAGGGGTTAGGGCAGGATAGCATATCGAATGAATAAATAAATAAATCTTAGAAGGGTCCCCCTGCAGCATGGAGATCGATACAGGGTCATCGTTCTCCATTATCTCTGTGGATACGCTCCACATGCTGTGTCCCCAAGGGGGCCCCCTGCAAAAGCCACGGGGTTTCACTTTACGGGACTTCAATAAGAACCCCGTGGCAGTACTGGGCTGGGGCAAGTTCCGGGTGCAGTTCCAAGACTTTAACAGCCCCTTAGACCTGCTGGTGGTGGATGGGCGACTCTCCAGTCTGCTGGGTCTCTCCTGGTTCGGGCCTTTGGGACTGTCTTTGAATGGGTTTAACCAGGTCCAGTCACAGGATGTTGGCGTGGTGTGTGCTGAATTTCCCCGGGTTTTTGATGGCACCCTGGGGAGGGTTTCTGGGCCCCCTATTTCGCTGGACCTTGACCCTGCTGTCCGACCTATCCGCATTAAGGCCAGGCTACCGCCGCTTGCAATGAAGCCTAAGATTAAGGCTGAGCTAGATCGCCTGGTGGAACAAGGGGTTCTGGAACCGGTCGCGTCTGCACGGTGGGAAACCCCTATAGACACCCCGGTGAAACTGAACAGGGACGTGTGCATTTGTGCAGACTACAAATGCATGCTTAATAAGGCTCTGCAGGCACACGCTTATCTGGTGCCGGTGGTGAGCCATGTGTTGGCTGCTTTGGTGGGGGCCCAGGTCTTTGGTAAGCTGGACATGGCCCAGGAGTATCAACAATTGCCAGTTGATTCCGCCGCGGCGGAGGCTAAAACAATCACGACGCACAGGGGGGCGTTCAAGGTGCACCGCCTCCAGTTCGGAGTCTCGGTCACGCTGGGAATTTTTCAATCTTTTATGGATTCGCTTCTGAAAGGTATCCTTGGAGTTCAGCCATTTTTAGATGACGTGCTGATCGCCGCCCCGGACAACTTGTCTTTAGCCGACTGTCTGCGGGCTGTGCTGCATCGCTTCGACAC
>NW_015182992.1:0-1599 GCF_001447785.1 Gekko japonicus
GCCAGTTCAGACCCCATCAACGAGTATTTGTAGTTAGAATTTTTTACTCCAGTGTGCTTCACCTTGCACTTGGCCACATTGAACCCCATTTGCCATGTTGACACCCAGTCGCCCATCCTCGACAGATCCCTTTGGAGTGCCTCAGAATCCTGAACAACTTCATGTCATCTGCAAATATAGCCACTTCACTGCTTACTGGTGACAACCCAGCCTGAGGCTCTGCACCGGCTGGGTGAGGGGGGCGCATATAGATGTTAAACAACACAGGCGAGAGGATCGCCCCTTGTGGGATGCCACATACCAAGGGGTAACACAGCAAAACCCTCTCCCCAAGTGTCACCCTCTGTCCCCGACCACGGAGAAATGAGACAAGCCACTGCAAGGCTGTTCCACGTATCCCCACATTGGGGAGGTGGTGAGCCATGCGATCATAATCAACTGTATTACATGCTGCTGTCAAATCCTTGATTTTTGGCCACTGCGCAACACAGGGAGAACCGGGTTTGATTCCCCACTCCTCCACTTGCACCTGGCTGGATGACCTTGGGCAAGCCACAGTTCTGTCAAGAGCTGTCCTTGAAAAAGAGCAGTTTCTGACAGAGCTCTCTCAGCCCCACCGACCTCACAGGGGGTCTGTTGTGGGGAGGGGAAGGACAAAATTAAAAGATTTCCTTGGGAGGAAAGTGATGGCGAACCTAAACAGCATGATAAAAAGTAGAGACATCACCCTGCCAACAAAAGTCCGCATGGTCAAAGCAATGGTATTCCCAGTAGTCATGTATGGCTGTGAGAGTTGGACTATAAGGAAGGCCGAGCGCCGAAGAATAGATTCTTTTGAACTATGGTGCTGGAGGAGACTCTTGAGAGTCCCTTGGACTGCAAGAAGAACAAATCAGTCAATCCTCAAAGAAATCAACCCTGACTGTTCCCTGGAAGGCCAGATAATGAAACTGAAGCTCAAATACTTTGGCCACCAAATGAGAAGGGAGCACTCACTGGAGAAGACCCTGATGCTGGGAAAGATTGAAGGTCAAAGAAGACGGGGACGGCAAAGGACGAGATGGTTAGACAGTGTCATAGATGCAACGAACATGAAATTGAGCAAACTTCGGAGGACAGCAGAAGACAGGAGGGCCTGGCGTGACGTGGTCCATGGGGTCGCGAAGAGTCAGACTCGACTGTGCGACTGAACAACAACAACAAATCATTTGGGTCAGTAGAGCTGGCCAGATGGTGATGTATGGATAGGGCTACCAGGTCCCAGGGGAGGGAGAACTTACTGGGAGCAGCAGGGAGGCCCATCCAACATACGGCAGCATGTCCGTATCACTGCCCATGTGACCTGGGAGTGATGTCATCACATCTGGGATGTCGTAGCGACGCTCTAGTATTTGGATGTGATTATGTCACTTCCGGGTCATGTGAGCAGTGACATAGACATGTCACTTATACATTGGATGGATCTCCCCCTTTTGAGGGGTGACTTCCTCCCCGATGGCCAGCTGATTGGTGGGGAGGTGGGGCCTGTCAGTCTGGCAACCCTGTGTCAGGAGCAGTATGCCCTCTAAGATGAATTAATGTGAGTTAGCTCACAGTTTT
>NW_015182993.1:0-1065 GCF_001447785.1 Gekko japonicus
TTAAGCATAGCCCTGCAAATGTATGTTCAGCTCCTTAATCCCGAGGAGGGGGGGAGAGAGAGAGAATTGCAGGAACTGAGCATATTGCACATAACGTACAAATCTACGCACATATGCTCAATGTACATACTACATCAGATGGAGGAAGTGTGCGCACACCCATGTTCAACCACGAATGCACAGTCTTTGCTTGGCTAATCATTTGAGCCGGGCTTTAGTTTCTATAAAAGAAATCAAGTGCCCACTCTCTCTCAAATAAAGCACTTTCAAAATCCAATTGAATCCAACGGGAGCAATTAGGAGAACCGTCGACTAGGGTTTGAAATACATGGGACAGTTCAAAGTGCCTGATTTCACTGGGATTGGTCCTTCAAGTTGTTGTTTTTTTTAGATAACAAATGATCCCTGTGTAGCCAACACTTCTAGATCTCAGGAATGCAGCATTTCAGCAATGTCTGTGCTGTGTTTTAACACATTAGCAGCCTGACAGCTCAGCCTAGGCCAGGGATGTCATGAGTTGGTTACAACTTGAGGGCGCAGAATTATTATTCTTTAACAAACTGGATAAGAAAATCCACACCATAACTGGCTGAGGGTTCTCTTTCCTTGCATATCTTTCCTGCGGCAGGGAGGGGGGGAACCCCTTGCAAATTACTGAAAAATCTCTCAACATGCCAGGTACTGGTGAAGGGATGCAAATTTGTAACATGTTGCATCTATGCGGAGGAGTTCGGAGGAGTTCGATGCAAAGGGTTGTTTTGTGTGTTCAGTGCTGTCGCATCACTTCTGACTTAATTACAGCGCCCCTATGAATCAGTGTCCAAAAACCATCCTGTCATTAGCAACCATTCTCGGGTCTTGCAAACTGAAGGTTGTCCTGGCTTCCTCCATCTCATGCTGGGTCTTCCTTTCCTTAACGTTATTGTCTTTTACAGTGACTCTTGTCTTCTCATGTGACCAAAGTACTGTAGCCTCTGTCCATTTTATTTGTCCGTTCATTAAAAGACCTCTAGACCACTTCCCCCCACTAAAATGTGGGCTCAAGGCCAGTGTTCCCTCTAAGCT
>NW_015182994.1:0-1073 GCF_001447785.1 Gekko japonicus
ACCCAGCTTGATCTACCCTCACAAGGTTGGTGTTGTGTAGATTCAGTGAAGGGGGGGCGCAGGATGGTCAGAGAGAAAAGCAGGACATAATTTTTTTTAAAAAAAAGAATAATACATAAGCATCACCTTTAGTAGAGCTTGGCTGAACCTCCGTGTGACATTCAGGTACATTTCATGAATCCTCGGGTCTCTCTGCTGCGTGTCTTGATCCTCGTATTCCACGATCACGTACCTGTACGGAAACACACAAGCCCGATACACTGAAGACTAGTGGTTTATCCAGATTGGAGAGCAGCTACAGACTGGCCAGAAACCTCATTAGTTATTATTTTATTGATTTACTAAATCTATACCCCATCTCTCTTGGTCGCCAGAAAAAATACCAAATGTTACCCGGGCTACTCTAGGCAATGTTGGAAATGTAAGACCAACACAGGGTCGTTTTACCATATGTGGTGGACCTGTAATAAAACCCAGGGTTATTGGAAAATGGTGAGGAAACGTATTCAAGAGATAATAGAGAAGAACCTAGCATTAGAACCAGAAATTTATTTATTAAACATGCTACCTAAGGACAAATATATATTGGTATATATAATAACCGCAGCACGGCTATTATTGGCCCAAAAGTGGAAATCTGATATAATACCAACCAGGGAAGAACTGGTGGTGAAGGTGCTAGAATTAGCACAAATGGATAATCTGAGCCTGATGTTGCAAAATAAAAATGAAAAACTATTTAATAAAAGATGGGTTAAGGTACATGATTGGATGGAGAGGTTAAATGTATGAAACTCTACAACAAATGTCAACATTGTTTTGGAATGCAAACTATGTAAAAATTATGATATTATATGTTAACAAGATATAAGGAATGTAAATAATGTTAAAACCATTAAAATATTAAAAAAAAAGACTAGTGGTGTATCCAGATTGGAGAGCACCTACAGACGGGCCAGAAACCTCATTATTTATTATTTTATTGATTTACTAAATCTATGCTCAATCTCTCTGCATTCACAAGGCCTACCAAGGTGGCTAACCAATTAAAAAAGAAGAAGAAGAAGAGCCCT
>NW_015182995.1:0-1081 GCF_001447785.1 Gekko japonicus
TCATATATCACAGCCATATTTTGGGTTGACCCCCCCCCTTGGTTTTTCTCTGGGCACATTGGCCTAGTTCTGCCAGGTTGGGAAAAATGCCCCCCCACACACACACCTTCAGTATCTACTGGAGAGATTCTTGGGGACTTTGATTCTGTTTCTGTTCCACTGGGTTTCTGCTTTTATTTTTTTTCCTGCCTCCCCCACTGGAAACATGGGAGGGGTAACTCAGACCCTGTAAATCAAATCCTCACCAAACTTGGAGGGCAGGTATAGGAGAGTCAGCCAGAGATCTGCTGTGAGTTCAATATCTCTAGCACATGGGTTCAGTACCCTCCTTAATCTCATTAGCCTGTACCTCATTTCCCCATGAATCACTTTCCCTGGAGCACCTTCTTTGGGTGGGGTGTGTGATTCAAACCCCATAAATCCAATCCTCAGCAAACTTGGAGGGCAGGTAGAGGAAATTTAGTTGAAGATCCACTGTGAGTTTGGTGTCTCTAGCAAACCAGGGGGCATTCTACCACATTACAAACCTCTCAAACTGGTTCAGTTCATACGAACAGGTTTTTTGTCCATTGTGGTCTGTGTTTGGTCCATAGGCATGCAACATACCATGAAGCAAACCTCATTTTCCCTGTTCCTGCTCATCCCTATTGTTAGCCACTTCAACAACACATTTTGATCAATTAAAAACAAACAGATTAAAAATGAGTGTAAAACAAATATCATTAGTATAACAGAATATTATGAATTTGGATTTTTTGAAAAAAACATTTCAGGAGTGATAAAGCAGGGCTCTTTAAATATTAATTAACCCCACAACAATAAAAGAAATCTACAGGTTTGTGCCATATGTATAACACACAAGACATATTTGTGTGCTCTAAAAATTGTACTAGCAGAGAAAAAGCAGAGGACATTGTACCTTTATAAAATCAAGAAAGCCCTTCCTGAGCTAACAGCAATTGGTGAAAACATAATGGAAAGGAAGCCCAGTCAGGAAAAATCTGTCATGAAATCTATTTTGACTCTGATGACTGTAAAGGTTTCATATCAGTACACCCATATACCAGTGGATGGCTGGACA
>NW_015182996.1:0-1082 GCF_001447785.1 Gekko japonicus
GGCCAGATGTCTGAATGTGGGGGAGCGCACGCAGAACGGATTTGGCAATCTGAGCCTGCAGGTCTGTTCTGACACTAGGGAGGGTTTTTTTTAAAGAAAAAAATGCCTATGTGTGCATGTGCATGCATGTGCACTTATGCGCGCACAGGAATTTGCGGGGGGGGGGAATTGGCAGCACACTCCGTGGCTGAGGCACTACAATAATGTGGATGCTTTACCACAGGATGTCTCCGTGCGTAACCCGCAGCAGGGTGTGCTGTGTGGCTGATATGACCCACAACACTTTCAACCGGTTCAATTAGAGGTGGCACCATATCGCGCCAAGCTGCCAGTGTGACCACAGCCTATGACTGCAGAGCTCGGAAAAGTACAGAGGGAGGCAACCAAGATGATTAGGTGGGGAAAGCACCTTCCTTTTGAGGAAACGCTGAATAGCCTGGGACTTTTCCATTTAGAAAAGAGATGAATAAGGGTGGACATGATAGAGGTTTATTAAATTATGCATGGGGTGGAGAGAGTTGATCGAGAGAAATTTTTCTCCCTCTCCCAAAATACTGGAACTCCAGGGCATCCAATGAAGTTGGTGGGCAGTAGGTTCAGGACAGACGAAAGGAAATACTACTTTACACAGAGAATGATTAAAATGTAGAATTAATTGCCAGAAGATGCAGTGATAGCCACAGGAATAAACAGCTTGAAAAGGGGATGAGATAGATTCATGGTGGATAAGTCTATCAGTGGCTGCTAGCCATGGTGACTGAGGGGAACCTCCACATTCAGAGGCACCAATCCCCTGAATCCCAGGTAGCAGCATTAGGGGAAGGTCTCAGTCTCTATGCCCTGCTGTTGGCCCTCCAGAGGAACTGGTTGGCCACTGTGCGAATAACAACAATGGGGAAAAGCTGTGAAACAGGACACAATAGAACTAGTAACAATGTTAATATATTGGACAGATACAATGTATGCAGTACATGAATATAATCCTTGCACAATAAAGCACAATGATGGGGGAGCGGAGCATCAGCCGACGATGGCGGACGCGTTTTGACTGCTCTCCGGCCGACCCTCCTATACACCCCTTT
>NW_015182997.1:0-1100 GCF_001447785.1 Gekko japonicus
TATGGATGAGCCCCTCATAGCTTCCTCTACCATTTGCTGAAGGAAGTCGTTGGCCAGACAGGTCACGAAGTTGCATGACTGTGGACGCTTTGCAGAATTTGTCTCCCAGCACACATCAAGGAAGTTGAAGTCACCCACAACTCCTTTTTGGATACCCTGTCAAGCTGTTCAAGGAGAGCAGCATTCACCTCCGCATCCTAGTCAGGAGGTCTGTAGCAGAGCAGACTCCAACTACAATACTGTTTGTCCTTCCTTCCCTTATTTTCACCCAGATATTTTCCACTGGGCTGTTGCCCTACTCCTACAGTATTTCTTGACAAAGAAACCCTCTCCTTACATACAACGCCAGTCCACCTCTTCTTCAACCCTTTCAGTTTTTCTTGAACAACTCATATCCATCCACTACTACATTCCAGTTCCCATAATCATCCCACTAAATCTCTGTAATGCCTGCTAAATCATATCCCTCTGTCTGCAATTAGAAGTTCAAGCTCTTCCTTCTTATTGCCCAAGTTTTGGACATATAGACACCTGAATCCATGCACCTTTAGCTCCATTAAACCTGACCCTCCCAGGTGGGTCTCTGTTATTGGCTCTCCTTCATTTAAATCCCTTTGTTGGTCATCTCCTTCCCCTTGGGGTATCCCCTTGGTTTCTGCCAAACACATTCTTCCCTGACCTTGACAGGTGAAGTCCATCACATGCTAGAAGGTTGTCATCCAGTTAAGGGTTTCTTGGATGACGAATCCATCCTCAACCCATTCCAGTCCGGTTTCCACCCTGGCCATGGGATGGAGACTGTGCTGGTTGACCTCACAGATGACCTCTGGAGACACCTGGATTGGGGTGGGTCAGCCCTGCTCTTGCTTCTAGATCTGATGGCAGTGTTCGACATGGTGGATTACAATCTTATGACCCACCTCCTCGCCGACATATCGGTTTGGGGGATTGCCTTGCAGGGTTTCTTCTCCTTCCTCCGTGTTTGGGGACAGAAGGTGGTGCTTGGTGGGAGGGTCTCCCTGCGATACCCATTTGAATATGGAGTGCCATAGGGGGTGATCCTTTCAGCAAGTTATTTAACACCTATATGCGCCCCCTTG
>NW_015182998.1:0-1155 GCF_001447785.1 Gekko japonicus
ATGTATGGGGAAAGGCGATCCCTCAGGTAAGTACTAACATGCTTTAACAATCTGAGCAACTCAGCAGCTGTGGCTGATTGGTTGCAACAGAGCCAGCTGAAACTTAATCCAGCTAAGATGGAGGTCCTGTTCCTAAATCATGGGAGGATAGGTTTGGGGATCTGATTCCCAACCCTTGGAGGGGCACCACTGATACCAGCCCCAGCAGTAAGGAGTTTGGGAGTGATCCTGGGTACCTTCCTTTCTATGGAGGCCCAGGTCACTCATGCGGCCAGATCAGCCTTCTACCATCTTTGGCTGGTCAGACAACTGGGTCCTTACCTTTCCTCCCGGGACTTGGCAACAAGTGATCCATGCAATGGTCACTTCCAGGCTTGATCACTGCAACTCACTCTACTTGGGCCTGCCCTTGAACCTGATCCAAAAGCTTCCACTGGTACAAAATGCGATGGCAGACCTGCTGCCTGGGATGCCAGCATTACGCCAGCAGCATTGGTTGCCAGTTGAGTATCGTCAGGTTCAAGGTTACGATAGGAGGAGGAGGAGGAGGAGGATAGTGGATTTATACCCCACCCTTCACTCAGAGTCTCAGAACAGTTTACAAACTCCTTTCCCTTCCCCTCCCCACAACAAACACCCTGTGAGGGAGGTGGGGCTGAGAGAACTATAAGAGAACTGTCCTTGAGAACAGAACTACGGCTTGCCGAAGGTCATCCAGCAGCTGCAAGTGGAGGAGTGGGGAATCAAACCGGGTTCTCCCAGATTAGAGTCCATGCTCTTAACCACTATACAAAACTGGCTCTCACACCAAACTGGCTTAAACTTGAAGGCCCTGTGCAGCTAGGGACCAGCATACCTGTGGGACCATCTCTCCCCGTACATGCCCCAAAGAGCCTTGCACTCTTCAGACCAGCACCATCCAGTTGTCCCCGGCCCGAAAGACATCTGCCTTGCCTCAACCAAGGCCTTTTCTGCCCTGGCCCCAGCCTGGTGGAACATGCTCCCAATGGCGATCATGGCCCTGTGGGAACAGCTGCAGTTCTGCAGGGCCTGTAAAAACAGAGCTGTTCTGCCAGGCCTTTGGTTGAGGTGGCAGATGTCAAATAACATCGACCTCCCCTGCTCCAAGTGCTCCATGGCACTATTTGGTGTAGT
>NW_015182999.1:0-1122 GCF_001447785.1 Gekko japonicus
TCCTCTGCAGAGCCTCCCTTGGAGGTCTCGCATCTAAGAGGTGATTGCTGACCTGTCAGTTTAGAACAGATAAAACGAAGTACTTCTTCCCCCAAAGAGTGATTAGCACATGGAATTCACTGCCACAGGAGGTGGTGGCGGCTACAAGCATGGACGGCTTCAAAAGGGAATTGGATAAGCATATGGAGCAGAGGTCCATCAGTGGCTATTAGCCACAAGGTATAGATAGGAACTCACAGGCTGGGGCAGGTGATGAGCTGTATTCTTGGTGCTTGAGGAGGACAACAGTGGGAGGGATTCTAGTGTCCTGGCCCCACTGCTGGTCCTCCTGATGGCACCTGGTATTTTCGGCCACTGTGTGACACAGTGTTGGACTGGATGGGCCATTGGCCTGATCCAGCATTGGCTTCTCTTATGCTCTTATGTTCTTATGGTGACCCTAGCAAGGGGCTTTCAAGGCAAGTGAGAAGCAGAGGTGGTTTGCCACGGCCTGCCTCTGCAGAGCCTTCCTTGGTGGTCTCTCATCCAGGTCTTATGGCGACCCCAGCAAGGGGCTTTCAAGGCAAGTGAGAAGCAGAGGTGGTTAGCCATTGCCTTCCTCTGCAAAGCCTTCCTTGGTGGTCCCCCATCCAAGTACCAACCCTGCTTAGCTCTGACACCTGATGATATCGGGCTAGCCAGGGCCATCCAAGTCAGGGCCTGAAATAAATTGTCAGTGTAAAGTGTCATCAAGTTGCAGCGAACCCCAGCAAGGCATTGTCAAGGCAAGTGAGAAGCAGAAGTAGTTCGTCATTACCTTCCTCCGCGGAGACTTCCTTGGTGCTTCTCTCCCATCCAGGCTTCCGAGATCTGATGAGATGGGTCTATATACAATGCCACGTTCCTTCCCTTGGGCTAGATTAGCTTGCAAATACAACGGTGAAGAGCATGCCGGGCTCTTCCAAAGCACCTCCTCTTCCAGAGATGTGGAGGAAAGCCAGGATTGGCTCTTCGCTTTGGGGAAAAGATGATATGAGGAAGAAGCACCTGGACACCAGGAAACACGTCAGCAGACTTTGTGGCACCCATGGACATAACATTGGCGATCACTTCTTTTTTTAAAAAAATGTTATTGAGTTTATT
>NW_015183000.1:0-1124 GCF_001447785.1 Gekko japonicus
TAGAGTCCGCGCACTTAACCACTACAGCAGACTGGGTTGGAACACCTTCCCTATGAAGAAAGGTTAAAGCCAGGGGCGGATGAAGGCTCACTGGTTCCCTAAGTACTGACCAATCTTGGTGCCCCCCTCCTTTCCACACTGACCCAGTCCATTTTAGTTGTTGACCTGTCTGACCAGCTATACAATGCAAGTGGCAGCGATACAAAAATTTATTCATATAACACAATATACTGTACAAATGAAGCTTTTCACCCTTTCCCCAGCTTTGTGGTGCCCCCTTTGGCCCTGGTGCCCTGAGCCTGTGCTCAGTCTGCTTCATGGTTCATCTGCCCCTGGTTACAGCGCTTGGGGCTCTTAGGTTGTAGAAACGACGGCCAAGGGGTGGGGACATGATCGAGGATTAGAAGATGATGCATGGGATAGAGCAGGCAGAGAAAGAAGTCCTTTTCTCCCTTTCTCACAATGCAAAAACTCGTGGGCACTCCATGAAATTGCTGAGCGGTCGGGTTAGAACGGAGAAAAGGAAGTCCTTCTTCACCCAAAGAGGGATTCACGCATGGAATTCACTGCCACAGGAGGTGGCGGCGGCTACAAGCATGGGCGGCTTCAAGAGGGAATTGGATAAGAATATGGAGCAGAGGTCCATCAGGGGCTATTAGCCACAAGGTATAGATAGGAACTCTCAGTCTGGGGCAAGTGAGGCTCTGTATTCTTGGTGCTTGGGGGGGGTCAACAGTGGGAGGGCTTCTAGTGTCCTACTGGCCCCACTGCTGGACCACCTGATGGTATTTTTGGCCACTGTATGACAGAGTGTTGGACTGGATGGGCCATTGGCCTGATCCAACATTGGCTTCTCTTCTTATTGTCCCAAGCCATGTAGGGTTGTCAAGGTCAAAACCAGTACCAGATTTGGGCTTGGGAGTGGATCAGCAGCCAGCAGCGTAATTGCTGTAAAATCGGGGTCCCATGTTCCCAAAAGCTGGCCCCGTCCAGTAGTCTACCCACAGCGTCCTGCACTAGCGGCAGCCTCCAAACTCTCCTGAAGGGTAGACCGGACCACGTTCCGTAGGTACAGGCACCCAGAGCAGTTGGCCTGTCTCGCATGGTGCACTCAACCCTGGAGC
>NW_015183001.1:0-708 GCF_001447785.1 Gekko japonicus
AGGTAAATGGCTGTATTGACTGCTTCAGTTTCCCCCACCAGCTGGATCCAGGCCGGTCTATTGGGATCCCCTAAAGCAATCAAACCCCCACCCCCAGTAGGGGAATGGCAAGGCTAATCTGAAACAGGGCCACAGCTCAGAGAATGGTTATTTAACCCTACCACCCTCAGTGTTTTCCTGATCTCGGTTGCCCCCCCCCCCCGAGTCCCATAAGGAAAACTATACAATAATGCAAGTACACACACAACATCTCTATGTCACCTTCCACTGTTGGGAAGTTGAGTGGTCTTCATAATTTTCTGGTGTGGCACACATATGCACACTGTGGGTGAAGAAACTGCTGCATTCAGTATGATTATCCCATCTCCCACGCCATTTGGTGTGGCTTTAATGATCAGGAGCCAGTGCACAGCTCCCACAGAGTATTGCTGTGCCACGGTATATATTTTGGAATGCCCCCACATCGCTAATTGTGATACAGATTCCTTCCTAAAGTGTGCATGTGATATTAAACTGGGACCACTGAAGAAGGCTGTTTTGGCTGAAACGCGTCTGGTCTGATTTCATTGGTTTATTGGTTCCAATCAGTGCTACTAAGCGTACACTTCATTGTACATTAAGTGCACTGCACAGTGTGTTACGAAGAGTTTACTGCATAGTATATAAGGTGAACTACACGGTGTGTGACCTCTATGGCCTAAAGGCCCA
>NW_015183002.1:0-1056 GCF_001447785.1 Gekko japonicus
GAAGCATTCTCTAAAATTCAAAAAACCAGCGCAACATCTTGTTGCAGCTGGGCTGTGACTTAGGCTGCAACCTTAACCCCAGTCCTCTCGGGTCCCACTCCGTCTCCAGCTCCAATACAGGCAATGTTTTTCAAAGAAGGCATTGAAAGACAGATTTCACTGTCAGAGGTGTAAAGTTTCTAGACCTCATGGTTCCAGGGATGGAAAATAAAAGACACGGGTTTTATCTAGGGTTGCCGGTCTCCGGATGGAACCTGGAGATCTCCTGGAATTACACCCAATCTCCAGATGAAAGAGGTCACTTCCCCCAGAGCAAATGGCTGTTCTGGAGTGGGCTGTATGGTAGTATACCCCACGGAGTCCCCTCCTCCCTAGACCCCACCCTCTCCAGGCTCTACCACCAAATTTCTGGGAATTTCTCAGCCTGGAGTTGGCAACCGTAGCCAGAGGCCAAGGCAAAAGGAATGCTTCTCAGTGATTGTAGGTATCTCCTCAGTGGGTGCGTTCAGACGGCGTGGCAGAGCGGTTTAAACTGCTCCGGTTCCAACTGGACTAATTTGATCTGGGGACAAGCGCGGTCACATGTACCTGTCTCACCGCGCAGCACATCGCTCCCGGGCGTCCACGTTGTCCACAAACTTCAGACGTGCAGTGGCGTTTCCCCCACACACACAGTTTGCGCATGCGTATAGGCAATCTTTCATATAATTGGGATCCTCGCGCATGCGCAGAACACCGTATCCCGAAAAGCATGCCCTGAAGCGAAGACTTCCCTTTAAACTTGAACACCGAAACTGGCCTCCGTGAGGTCCCGGACTCATCTCCAGCCTTAAACTAGGCACCGGTGTTTTTTCCATTTTATTAAATTTGGGCCGAAGCTTCGCCCAAGCGCATGTTGCCAAGGCTAAAAATAAAATGGAGGACGAAAAGCGGAATCCTGGCCACGTTTGCAGTGCTGCCGCTCCCACTCCTTGGGCTTTTTCTTCTGTCACATCTACGCAAACGCTCTGTGATTTTAGCAGATACTCCCAGCTCCCCACAGCCCAGAAACCTCCC
>NW_015183003.1:0-1047 GCF_001447785.1 Gekko japonicus
TCCACAGCTTAGAGGGAACATTGAGAGAGAAAGAGAGAGATGATGGATGGATGCATTTCGAATGTCCCAATGAGGGGCAGCTCTGTTAGTCTGCTGCAGCAAAAAACACAAACACTCGACAGGAACCCCGGGGGCTTTCTAGAGACTGACCAGATGTGATTCATTCCAGCACAGACTTCTGTGGACTGGAGGTCATGCTTCAGACCGGGTCTTCATAATGCTGTCCCATTTATGTACCGAGCTTGAAATGGACGCACAGCAGGGTTATGGGACAGTGGGATGTAAGAAGTCCAGGGCGACGCATCTCCGTATTTTTCCTGAGTTAGACTGGAGATTTAACCAACCGACCATCCCCAACCCAAGTGTCAAGTGAACACTTGTAATGGATGGAGAGAGTCCCAGATTTTGCAAACTTGCATAGTTGGGATCTACTTGATAGCAACCAAAGATGTGGGTTCTAGTCCACAAATCCTTGTGCTAGAATAAAATGTTATGAGTCCTTGAAGTCCCCCGAGACTCCTGTTTATACACCCTTGCAACAGGAGGTAAATCTGTATTACCCCCATCTTGCATTGGGGGTGGGGGGAGAGATTAAATTGTTTTTAAAAATCTCATGCCTCATTTTAAAAAAAATGCAATTATAACAGGCATGTGCTTTATTTTTAATCCTGGCTTTAAAAGAACTTTGAATTTAATACAAACGTGTTAAAGCTTGTGCTTCTAATCTCTTAAAACTGAGAGATGCCTGTGTTTGAAACATGGGTGCAAGAGTGAACGATGGGAAAAGTGACTGATTTTTGAGGCAAGATGTTTCCTATGGCACAAAATGCCATGTTATCTGAGTTCTGTTGGATCTAGAAGCTACTGATGGATCATAGGCACCAAGGTCCAGGGTATACCGTCCAGTATCTTACCAAGATCCTGTATGAGTCCACACAGGTGATCTTGTCCCCTTGTTTTAATCCCTCCTTGAACTTTGCGTTATTATTTTTTGGCACTCAAGTTATGAGTACAAGTTTGGGTCCCCAGCAATGTTCCCTCTAAGCT
>NW_015183004.1:0-1045 GCF_001447785.1 Gekko japonicus
TGTTAACCTCATGATATGGATTACTCAATGAATGCAGCTTTGTTGTTTGTTGTTCGATTTTACTGTTGACTGTACCCCTACTGTTTTTCAATAAAAATTATTATTTAATTGATAAAAAAAATAAAACAAGTGGAGGACGGTTCGAAGATATTTTTGCAGCTGATCTTCCAGTCTCCAATCCCCCATTCTCTCATCCCATTCACACGCAAACACAAGCTGTTGTCTAGGATTGCAACCCAGAGTGTCTATCTGCACCCATATGTCCTCACTAGAGCTACATCTGCTTCTAGACTTAGGATGGTGGTGGATTTGAAGTGTCTGGGGAGGGCCCATGGCTCAGTGGCAGAGCATCTGCTTGGCATGCAGAAGGTCCCATGTTCAATCCCCAGCATCTCCAGCTGAAACGACCTTGCAGCAGGTGCTGCGAAAGACCTCAGCCTGAGACCGTGGAGAGCTGCTGCTACTCTGAGCAGACAATATTGACCTTGATGGGCCAACAATCTGAGTCAGTATAAGGCTGCTTCAGGTGTCTGGAAAGCTGATTTAACTGGGAAGAGGGGACTTGGCAAGCACTATTTGGATTGCATCTCCAGGAAATCACAGCAAGTTTTGGGTTATTAGGTTACATTATCCAGGGAAGGGGAAAAGAAACACCAAATTTCTTTCTTGTGCCACTAAATATCTTCAGCTAACTCCAACTACCTACATTTTTTTTACCCCACCTTTCCCTCAAAGATGCTGAACACAGTTCTCTCTTCCTCCATTTTAGCTTTGCAACTACCCTGCAAAATAAGCGAGCGGCTGGCCCAGGATCACCCTTGACAACCTGCACAGGGCAATGTTTCAAAGCTCCGACTAAGCACCCGGGAGACCCAGGTTTGAAAATCCACCCTGCCGTGGATGCTCGCTAGGGGAAATTGGGCCAGTCACTCTGTCAGCCTAACCTACCTCACAGAGTTGTTATTGTGAGGATCGAGGTGAGGAGGAAGGGAAGATGCTGTAAATTGCTTTGGCCCTTGTGAGTAAAGTGACATAAGGTAAAGGT
>NW_015183005.1:0-1116 GCF_001447785.1 Gekko japonicus
GTCGGATTATTTTTTAAATTGGCGACAGGAAATGTGCTTTGGTTTATGCATTACATCTTATAAATAGATTGCTATATAATCACAAGTTGCCTTGAATGCTAATTGTGGAAAGCTGAAGCAAAACCATTGTTTGGCTCCTGGAAATTGTATTGATTTGCAGGGAACCGCTTAGTGTATTAGAAGAGGAGATTGGATTTATACCCCACCCTTCACTCGGAGTCTCAGAGCGGTTTACAAACTCCTTCCCCTTCCCCTCCCCACAACAGACACCCTGTGAGGTAGGCGGGGCTGAGAGAGCTCTCTCGAGAACTGCCCTTGAGAGAACAGCTCTGACAGAACTATGGCTTGGCCAAGGTTATCCAGCAGCTGCATGTGGAGGGTTGGGAAATCAAACCCGGTTCTCCCAGATTAGAGTCCAGACACCAAAGTGGCTCTCTCTAATCCATTTCTCTCCTGATGTTCACTCCCTTTCTCCCATTTTATTCTCTCAACATCCCCATGAGGGGGGTTAGGCTGACAGCGAGTGACTTCTGTCCATCAGTGGCTGATAGCCCTGAGTGGAGGGAACCTCCCTATTCAGAGACAATCAGCTTCTGAATCCCAGAGCAAGGCGGCGACACTGGAGGAAGGGGAACCTTGGCCTTTGTGCCTTCTTTGCTGGCCCTCCAGGGCACCCAGTTGGCTTCTGTGTGAAGCAAGACGTCGGGTTAGATTGACCGCTGGTCTGATCCCGCAGAGCTCTCTTATGACTGGACCAAGTAAGCTTTGTGGCCGAGTGGGGATTTGAGCCCCGTGTCCCAGCTCAGTGACCTAACTACTCGGCCACAGTGGTTCCTTTATTCTCCACCCCGTGGCAATTCTTGACTGTGGCAGGGTCTTGCGGCCTTTCGTGGGCCAGAGCACAGCCAGTCAGAATAAGCTGCATTCCTGAGCTACGGTTCCTCTCAGAAATCAACCGGAATCGCGTCTAAGGGGCCGATGCCGAGGATTTGAGAGTTGCAAGGATTTCTGTTTATCAGCTCTTTCTCTCTCCCCTTCCTCCATAAACAGGCTCGAGCTCACCAAACAAGCAAATCTGCAGAAGGGCCAAGTTAATTACAAAGCCTCATTAAACGC
>NW_015183006.1:0-1080 GCF_001447785.1 Gekko japonicus
CGGAGGGAAAAGCCAGTGCAGAATGAGCCAAGAGAAGTTTGGCTTCTTTTTTCCTGAGTTAGCAGAATAAGGTCAGCTTCCTGACATTGTTTGCCATACACACATAAACCCTTCCGATTCGGGATGATAGATAGAAATCATTTATACCGATAAACATGGCCAGCGACTAAATATGGATCCCTACAGAACGCGAGAAATGGAGAGCTGAGCATCTGACGTTCCCGCTGTCGGCTTCTTGACAAACTGATGGATGGGAAACTGTTCCCCTGAATTCCCTGAAACCCCCGGTATCGCTAATGCAGATCACAACATCGCGTGGGATACAGTATTTATTAAATCGGCTCTCTAAATATTAATAGGGCAGGCGCTGTGATCTTCTTACCCCGACAGTAATGCGCAAGCACGGAGTCATTTGCTAACCAAGATAAATGGACTTAGCCAGTGCCCGGGGGTTAAGACTGTGGGCTAGCATCTCCGCGCATGCGCGCACCGAAGGCCTATCCCCGAATTAATGCCCTCCATCATAACCAATTAAGGGGAGGCGAGGCGAGGCATTGATAAAATCGCTTATTGAATGGGATGTTTTGCACAGATGAAGAGCAGAGGAACTGTCAATTCTTCCCTGCCTCCTAGAAATGGACAATTTATTTATTTATTTATTTTTGCATTCTGTAATTGAGGCAAACTTCAGAGGATGGCGAAAGACAGGAAGGCCTGGCGTGATCTGGTCCATGGGGTCGCGAAGAGTCAGACTCGACTGTGCAACTGAACAACAACAAAGGATCTTAAATCCTCGTCTTTGAAGCATCCCGCATTTTCACCTGCCTTTTGGCCATGCCGTAGATCGGGACTGCTGGGGTGGAGGGGATACCAGTGGATTATTTTGTTCATCCTCTGTGAAAGAGCACTCCAGACTGAGCCGGAAGATGGCAGAGCAGATGCAAGGCTGTTCAGGATTGCCGGCTCTGCCTTGAGAAACACCTGGAGTTTTCAGGGGTGGAATCAAGAACCACAACGGTGAGAAAGAAGTCTGATAAAGGGACAATATAAAAAACCTTGTGGCTAATAGGCACTGATGGA
>NW_015183007.1:0-1079 GCF_001447785.1 Gekko japonicus
ATTTCCTTCAGTCTTCATAACAGGATTCACGAGCATCACCTTTATCTCCTAAAATCACAGAGGGTAAGTGTTAAGTCCTGAGCTTAACAAAGAGTCAGAGAGCGATTTCAGCCAAAACTCAAGTTTATTCTTCTTCACGATCACTTCTCCAACACGGTACAACATCTGATAGCCTGAACAGTTTGCCCATTGAAACTGCTCGGTATTTAAACATTCCCGGCTAATATAGCCACTCCTACTTTACACATAACAACCTATCAGGTTGATCGCATAAGGACCAATCACACACGTTCCCGCTTCCAGCTTGCTTGAATGTGATTGGACGCATTTGTCTTATACTGTTGAAGCCTAGCTTGTAGGACCTTGAACAAATTTCCTTCAGTCTTCATAACAGGATTCATGAGCATCACCTTCATCTCCTAAAAGCACAGAGGGTAAGTTAGTTTGACCACTTTTAGAAGATCTCATATTTTAAAAGCTATCCTCTTTAAGAACTGACCGATCAATTTTTTATGCTGATAATAAATAAAATATGACTTTAACCTTGGGACAATTTCTAATACTAAGGCTAAGTGCCTTTTCAGAAATACTGTGGGATCATTCAATAGGTCACAATCTGTATTTTCTTTTCTCTTTCTCAAGATATTTTGCCAGAGTCTCTGCAGCTTACAGCATTACTACCATAGATAAAAAGAGGCATTGTTTAGGTATTTTGTTGTGTTAGTAATTGTTCAAAATTTAAAATTATCATAATAAAAAATAAAAAGAGGCATTGTCATACGTCATCTCCAATATTTTCACTAAGATACTTTAACGTTCTCAGATTCTTTCTGATCATTTTCAGAGTTTTCTTTGTGTTGCACTAAAACTCTTGAACGTAGTGCACATGGTTGGCCACTGTGTGAGACATGATGCTGGGCTAAATGAACCACCGTTCTGATCCTGCAGGGCTCTTCTTATGTTCTTATGTGCATGATTTGATGAAAATACCATCAAGTGATGGCTTGCATGTATGAATGAACCAAAATAGGTCAATCATCACAGACAGAGCTTCCATACCAACTGATATTTAACAGAAA
>NW_015183008.1:0-1052 GCF_001447785.1 Gekko japonicus
TTTAATTAAAAATACCTATTTATTAATTGATTTATTTAATCTAGTTATTATTATTATTTGTCAGGCTCTGAGGTGCCCCCAGGCCATGGGAACCCGCTTGCCGTGGTGATGGAGGATGTATGAGGGAAGCAAGCACCTCAGACTTAGAAGGGAAGGGAAGTTGCGCCATGATTAGCCAAGTTGCCTCGGGTTCACAGCTATGCTCCCTTCTCTCTAGGCAGTCACGCTAGCTGTCTCTGAAATCCTCCTCGGCATTTCTCCGTTTCCCTCCTTATATCCTTCTTCCCTCCCCTTTAGTGACACACCCCTTTCTGTTCTCCAGGATCCTATTGCCTCTTCCATGTGCCCATCACCATTTATTTCCTTCCTATGGTGTTTTTCCCCTTGTGTCCTGCCTTCCTCCACCTCCCCGTGTTGCCTGTCCTGAGCGTGGGCATTCAGGGGAGTGCCCACTTCCTGTGAGAATGAGGGGACTGACGCCCACTGTCTCGGCGTCTCCATACACTTTCCGTGGGGTAAGGCTGGAACTCTCCATGTGTCCCTCCCTCTAGAGCGGGCCCATCCTGCTTGTGTCAGCAGCCAAGGGAAGGAGTCCGTGTCAGACCCTTTCCCCGGCCCCATCTCCTCCTGACCCCTCCTCCCTTGGGATCTCCATTGTTGCTGAGGGAGGGGGTTGTGGTCTCCCGGGGCTTCGGGGCTTCTTCCCATAGCCCAGTAGCTTCTGCCTCTGTTGCCCTCTGAGCCCCCCACCCCTGGAGCTTCGCCACCCAGGGCTCATTGTTATTATTAATGTATTTATTAATCAAATTGGTCATACTTGTCAGTATACTTATAGAGTAGTAATTGCATAGGAATAAAGTAAGCTAAGTAGCAAACTGTGATTATAAGTTTATTGACATTGTTATTTATTGTTACTGGTATACTTATTTACATAACATTAGCCTATAAAATCTAATAACAACAAAAATTATTGGTCATTAGAAAACCCTTTACACTAACTTCCAGTGCAAAACATAATTACATTTTCAGTTGCAAAGTAAAAATCTACTTCG
>NW_015183009.1:0-1043 GCF_001447785.1 Gekko japonicus
GCCTCAAGTTTGCTCACTGTCTCAATTGTAGTGGGGAGTGGCGGAGTGACAAGACTTTATTTATCTGTGAAATAGCTCGCAAAAGCCTCACAGCCTATATCCAATTCCCTATTGTTTCGCCTGCCCTGAGGCAGGTCTGTCAGCAACTGAATCGTACTAAATAACTGGGCCGGGCGTGAGCTAGCAGATGCAACCGAGGCTGAGGTGCATAGTATTCTCTCTTTGCAGCTTTGACTGCCATCTCATAGGATCTCATAAGTGCCCTATAAGATGTTCTTGTAGTTTCATTATGGGCATGCTTCTACTGTCTCTCTAGTCAACTTAGCCCTCGCTTCACCAGTTGCAACTCCTGGGTAAACCACAAAGTGAGCCTAGAGCGAGAGCACAGAGGGTGTTGGGAGGCGATCTTGTTAATGGGTGTCAAGAGTTGGCTATCGCAATCCTCTACAAACTCATCTAACGAGCCACCAGGGGGCAATGGATCCTAGAGAGCCATTTGAAACCACAAAGGGTCCATTTGGCTCTGCAGACAAGCTAAAATGCACTCACTGCCCAAACAGGGTTGGGGTGAAACATTCAGATGGACCTTCAAGGCAAGGTGGTCTGACCATGGTACTGCCAAAGCAATAATTTGGTCAACTGTAACCCCCTCCATGAAGGCCAGATCAAGCATGTGCCCAGCCCGGTGAGTGGAAGTTGTAACATATTGGAAGAGTGCTAGTGACACCATGGACTACACTAGGTCCATTGCCCGAGTAGAGGCCGCATTGTCAGCATGGATATTGAAATCACCCAGGACTATCAGTCTAGGGTGTTCCAATGCCCAGCCCAATACAGCCTCCACCAGGGACAGCAGGCTATTGGCCAGTGTGTTGGGCGGTTTGTACACTAACCAAATCACCAAACTCTCTCTGGCTTCTCACACTAGGCCAACACACTCTTTGTGATCCTCAGCGTCAGGAGTGCTCTGAAGGAGTAAGTCTCCTGAATGAATAGAGTGACCCCTTCCCCCAACCCTTAGTCTGCGATTGGTGAAGGACTGA
>NW_015183010.1:0-1104 GCF_001447785.1 Gekko japonicus
TCGTGATAGCCAGTTTAGGACATTTCAACGGTTCTACTGCAGACCAACACGGCTGCCTCTGAAACAGGAGCGCTTGAGAGATCAACAAGATTTTCAGGGTTCTATGAGCTTTTGCAAGTGTGAGAATGGGAACTTGGACTTTTGACAGCTGAGACCCTGAAAATCTTGCTCACCTCAAGGTGATACTGGATCCAAATCAAAATAGAAATGCGTCATCTGTGGCACATAAAATTATGTGCCCGGAAGGTGGGAATGCTCTTATATTACAAGTTTGCACTGGACTCAGAGAAAAGATGCTTGGAGTTGCAGCTGGCTGGAGAACAGAATGCTTAATCTAGGTAACTATAAAGGTAAAGGTTCCCTTGCTTGAAAGCCAGTCGAATCCAACTCTAGGGTTGCGGTGCTCATCTCCGTTTCAAAGCCGAAGAGCCAGCGCTGTCCGAAGACGTTTCCGTGGCCGGCATGACTAAACACCAAGGCACACGGAATGCTGTTAAACATTTTCTTCCGGGGAAGTGATCTCTGATATCTGGAGATGAGCTGCAATTCCGGGAGAGCTTCAGGCTCCACCTGGAGGTTGGCAACCTTATATCTCCACAAGGAACCCTGCCAATGGTAGTGTGCACAAGGGGCTATGCTAGGGTTGCCATCTCCAGGTTGGGGAATACCTGAGGAGGGCGGGGTCTGGGGAGGGGAGGGACTCCAGTCTACCAAAGCGGCCATTTTCTCCAGGGGAGCTGACCTCTGTCGCCTGGGGGTCAGTTGTAACCCACGCTCCCTCTAAGCTGTGGAGTCTTGTGAGCAAAAGTTCTACTTTGTGAGCCACTGGCATGAAAGTTGTGAGCGAGCGATCTGACTGCTGCATAAATTAGTTGGCTCTGGAGCCATCCCTTCCTGAGCTAAGGCAAAAACGTGTGAGCCGGAGGCTAAAAAAAACCTGTGAGCTAGCTCACACTCACTCAGCCTAGAGGGAACACATAGACATCTCCAGCTTCTGCCTGGAGGTTGGCAACCCCAGGCATACAAACAGTCCCAGAACCCTCCCCCGAATAGTGCATGGAAACATCCCATGCAGGCCTGTAGCCAGGATTTTTCAATTCAGGG
>NW_015183011.1:0-1065 GCF_001447785.1 Gekko japonicus
TTCCGTGGTCATGGGGCCGGCATGACTAGCCCCAGTCCTTTCAAAGAGAGGGAGAGCAGAGCCTCCTCTCTCAATGACAGGTGAGCTGTAAACTGCCAAATGCACAGAGAGCCTGACAGGCAAGAAGGAAGTAAACAGACAAGCCTGGTTGATGACTAGACGTCGAGATGCACAGAGTGCTTCCCAACGAAGTGGTACCTATTTATCTACTTGCAATTTCTTGCTTTCGAACCGCTAGGTTGGCAGGAGCTGGGATCAGAGACGGGAGCTCACTCCATCAGGCGGCACTCAGGTCTCGAACTGCTGAACTTCAGACCTTACGGTCTGCAGCTAAGCGTCTTAACCACTGAGCCACTGCAGCCCCAAGTCAGGCTATATAGAACGATTGTTTAGCATGTGCGCATGCTTGTTTTTCTAACCTTGCATTCTCTTAGCTAATTCCTTATGCTATTAGTTTTCTTAATAAACATTCGGCTTTAAATCTCTGCCTGTTCCTTTCCCCAAATCTGCACACTTTATATCAAGCGATGCCTAGATCCTGGACCCCAGTATACACCGGGTAAACGGTCCTAATAGGAATTGTGTGTGAGCTCTCAACATGCTGAAGGGGGCCACTCCTATAGTCCAGATGTTACCCCAAGCCAGCTTTATTAAATAAATATCTTGCCTTTGCTGTGATTGGGGAATTAGCTACAAAGGCAACACTATTCTCAGACGCCTTAGATCAAACTGCTTCCCCCCACCCCACACAGTATTTAAGCTGCCTTTTCATTCCCCTCTTTCCCACCCTCCGTTTTACATGTAGCTCTCCTGCCCAAGGAGAATTCCAGGAACTCAAAACCTGTGGCAGGATTTTAAAATCCCCCCTCCTTCTTTTCCAAGCCACACCAGGAGTCACAAAAGGCTGGGCGAGGAAGCCCGGCTCTTTAACATGGCCTTCCTAGTTGCACATGTGCCTAGGTCCACAGTGAACAGCCTCAGCGTCTGACCTCCCTGCAAAATAGGTGCCTGAGCAGGATGTAGTCGCCTTCAGGGGGAGGAGGAGGAGTGGGGGATCAAGCCCGG
>NW_015183012.1:0-963 GCF_001447785.1 Gekko japonicus
TGATGCTGTGGGGAAGCCTGACACATGAACCCCTCCTTGTCCCCACCCATTTTGTAATAACACTTGGTGTGCACCAAGAAAGGTGTCGGTGGCCGCCATGACCCCTGATCTATCCAGACCTGCAGCAGCTCTCCAGGGTCTACGGTAGAGTTCTATCATGTCACCTTCTGCCTGGAGGGACCGAACCTGGGACTTTCTGCATGACACTTCCCCTTGAACTGCTTTTGCTTCTATTTCACCCCCTTCTGCTCCCCGGAGGAAGGGAGTTTCAGAGGATAGCCACGCTGGGCTCCAGCAAAATGGCTATGTTGTGTCCGCTGACCACCACCAGGGGTCAGCGAACACTCCAGAGTTTGACTCTGGAGGAACAATGGGGACTAGGCTCCTGGTCCCTCCACTGGGGGAACCAATGGGACCGTGGCGGGAGATTTAAACCCACCAACAGGACCTAGGGGTGTGCCCCCAGGTGTGTATATAGTTGGCCAGCCGGCCATTTGTTTTTGTCTTTGTTGTGTACCAGTAAACCATGCTGATCACTACATCAGTCTCCGTGGTTTCTTCATGTGCTTAACCCACTACACTTCAGGCTCGATCTGAATCTAGAAGCACCGACACGATTTTCAGGGTATGAGCTTTCAAGGATCAACACTCCCTTTGTCAGATAGATGTAGGTTGTACAGAGGAAGGATAGAGATTTTTTTAGAAACTCAGCTAAGCAGTCTTGTCAATAGCCTTATAACTCATAACGATGTTCGCTTCCCCATATTGTAGGTAGGAGGCTGGGATCGAGAAGTAGCCCACGGCCACCTACTGAGCTTGCAGCCGACGTGGGATCTGAACTGGGGGGCTTCCAGCTTATGGCTCACACTTTCCGTGATGTTTGTCTGTCGTTCCGGTAAGTGGGAGGTGGGACGGAGGTGGAGAAGTGATCGGCACACAGCACAGGCTTAGGCATGTGCTCCG
>NW_015183013.1:0-1048 GCF_001447785.1 Gekko japonicus
ATTTAATATTAATACTTTTGTATTTGTTGCTGCCACCAGCATTGGTGTCAGCAAGGTGCCAAAAGTCCTTTCTGTGTCTGTGTCCTTGCAGTTCCCTTCCCCCTCCCCGTAGTTCACCGGCTCCCCTACACTTACAGTTGTATCAGAGATTCCTGCGCATGCGTAGACAATACTATAACTCTGCTTGTTAGTGAAACGCTTTTCTTCCAAGGTCAACAGGTGTGAGATATGGAGTGTCTGGGCTTTGTTTTAATTAGTAGAAACTGTGTGAACTGCTAGCTATTGATAACAAGGGAACGTTGCTTTCTCATGGAAAAGGCGCGTAAACCTGCTTTGGGTTCCAGGGTGGGAATCAGACTCATTGGATGAGAATGATTATGAAATCCCTTTATACTGCTTGCTATGCCGTTGTATGTTATTCCAATCAGAGACCTGTTCAGTGATCCATGGCTTCAATAAAGTTACCTTCTACCTGAATGAGACTCCGTTGATTCCAGGTGAAACCTGACAATTGGGTCCTGACTGCAATGGGAGAAAGATGGGACCTAAACAACCAAAGATTTTTTTGTTCAAATTTGCATGTCATACTGGACGAAACTGTAACCATCATTAAAACAAGAAATATCACAGGGCAGCATATGATCTCCATTTAAAAAAAAAAAGGTGATGTCTCTCTCAAAAACCTTCCTCATGTAACTTCAAGTCAGATTCAACCAGATTCCCCACTCAATCTTACTCAATTCCCCTTTTTTGTTCAACATGGCATTTGTCCATGCAGGGCCCATGATCTGAAATGTAGGCTTCTTGGTGGCCGAAGAGGATGCATAAGTATCCAAATGTAATATACTAGGGTAAAATCTACATCAATATGATTTCTTTTACAGGTCAATACATTCCCCTCATGGATCACTGCCTTGTCGTGGCGAGGGGGCTTGCGCAGTTTGATGAAGTTGTGGGCTATGCCGTGAAGGGCCACCCAAGATGGACAGGCCGCAGCAGAGAACTCAGACTAAGCGTGTTCCACTGGAGAAGGAAATAGCAACCCACT
>NW_015183014.1:0-1102 GCF_001447785.1 Gekko japonicus
CCAAATTCTATTCTGTGTTGGCTAACACCATGATATTTGCGTTATTACATGTGGCTGATAACAAGAAATCACATGACTCTGCTTTAGAGAAGAAGAAGAGCAGGAGGAGGAGGAGGAGGAGACTGGATTTATACCCCACCCTTCACTACCCAAAGGTGTCTCAGAGCGGCTTACAATCTCCTTTCCCTTCCCCTCCCCACAACAGACACCCTGTGAGGTCGGCGGGGCTGAGAGAGCTCTGAGAGAACTGCTCTTGAGAGAAACAGCTCTGAAAGAACTTGTGACTGACCCAAGGTCACACCAGCATGTGGAGAAGTGGGGAATCAAACCCGTGCTCCTGACCACTACACCAAAATGGCTCTCTGAATCAGACCACTGGTCCATCAGGGTCAGTATTGTCTACTCAGACTGGCAGCCGCTCTCCAGGGTCTCAGGCCGAGGTCTTTCCCATCACCCACTGCCTGGTCCTTTTAACAGGAGATGCTGAGGAATTGAACCCGGGACGTCCTACACGCCAAGCAGATGCTCTACCACTGAGCCACAGGTCCTCCATTTTGGTTCGTTACTCTCCCGTGGTGCCTCTGTGGACTGTTGAAGGCCTTTTCAGAACTGTATATGGAAAAAAGGGGATGAGAGACTGCTACTTTCCCTCCCTTCCTCTTTCTCTCTCCCTTTCAAGTGACATAGAAACGTTTTTTACAAAAGCCTTCGGGGCATTACGTAACGTGATGCTTATTCTTTCTGGCGTCTCTGTATTTTTGTTGCGGCAGGAATGAAGAGACTCTCCCATCCGGGTGGCTTGTGGGCAAAACCTGCCATCGAGGACGCACAGGTGGGGCAGAGATGCAAGGTTAGCTTTCACTTTTAAAGCTCTCCACCACCCAAAGCCTTCCTTCCTGTAGGAAAGCACGTCCCCCCGAGAATCCCGTCACTCCAGGCCTTAGCGTTGGCACCCTCTTCACACAGTGGGGGATTAGAGTGTGGAATTCATGGCCAGAGGACGTAGTGATGGCCACAAGCACAGATGGCTTTGCAAGGGGATTAGACAGATTCATGGAACATAGGTCTATCAGCGGCTACTAGCCATGTATGGCTGCGAGAG
>NW_015183015.1:0-1123 GCF_001447785.1 Gekko japonicus
TCATTTAACCCTCTGGTTTTGCTCCCCCCTTCAAAGTGGTTAAATATGGGGGTGAAGTTACTCCCAGGAAGTGCTTCACCCCCTTCCTTTCTGTTGGCCCAGCTGTCTTGGGCTCCCTCATACAGCCCATTTAAAGGTCACAAGGTATAGATAGGAACTCTTGTTCTGGGGCAAGGGATGCTCTGTATTCTTGGTGCTTGGGAGGGGGCAACAGTGGGAGGGCTTCTAGTGTCCTGGCCCCACTGATGGACCTCCTGATGGCACCTGGTATTTTTGGCCACTGTGTGACAGAGTGTTGGACTGGATGGGCCATCGGCCTGATCCAGCATTGGCTTCTCTTATGTTCTTATGTAGTGAAACTCGACAAGAAATTTCTCTTTAAACGAGTCCTTGGCCACATTCATATATATTTTTTTTAAAAAAAGAGGTTGCCTTTACCATAGATGTATTGAATGCCATCAATATCATCCTGAGGAAGCTGAAAGGTGCGAGGATCTACGTAAGCATAGGTGGGGAACATCAGTGCTCCGGCTTCAGCAGAGTGGGACAGGCCCAGGGAATGTCCAAACTCATGGGCAGCCACGAGAAACAGGTTGGTGCCTGAAAGCAAGACAAAGAAGCCATGTTTTGAATTCAAAGGAACAACGAGCATCTACAAGATTGAAATAAGACACGCCGCTCCAGTATTCCAGTAGGGACGATTGCACAGAGGCAGAAGAAACACTTTGCATGTAGAAGTTCAAGACACGGTCCAAGAAAAAGTGGAAGATACTAGGAATCCTTAAATTCGTTGGACTAAATTAACAGGCCCTATTTCTATTGCTTTGAAAGAGCCAGTTTGGTGTAGTAGTTAAGAGTGGCAGACTCTAATCTGGAGAACCGGGTTTGATTCCCCACTCCTCCTCCACATGGAGCCAGCTGGGTGACCTTGGGTCAGTCCCAGTTCTCCCAGAGCTGTTCTCTCAAGAGCAGTTCTCTCAGAGCTCTCTCAGCCCCACCTACCTCACAGGGTGTCTGTTGTGGGGAGAGGAACGGAAGGAGATTGTAAGCAGCTCTGAGACTCTGAGTGAAGTGTGCATTTTAGGCCACACCCGTGACAGCTCAGCACATTAGCATATTAGGC
>NW_015183016.1:0-1073 GCF_001447785.1 Gekko japonicus
GGAGAGGGAGAAAAAGTTCTCACTGTCCATTTTCTCCATTCTGCGCGTAACTATGTTTACATCTATTGCGTGCCCATCTTAGTATTCATTTTGCTAAACGTGTAGAAAAGGTGCTCTAACCCCTTGGTTAACCTTGGTTGTCTTCTTCAGCACTTTTTCGGCTCTGCATTTCCCCCCAAGATACAGTACCTGGGAGTACGCATAGTTTTCCAAGTCAGTCCACACCATAGCTTCATGCACTGACGTTACAGAATTGGTCATTGCCTTTTCGATTAGAGAAGCCAAGGCCTGCAAGAAAACTGTGAAACTGGGTGTGTGTGTGGAAAAAAAATCATGTGCTAGGGTACTGCACTTTGCAGTGCTCTCTCAAGTATTGGGTATATTTGCAATTTTGCTTGTAGAAAATGATGGTGTTTATATTTTAAAGCTCCATGAATATGCCAGTTAGTACAATGGCATGTACTAAGTAAGTTATAACTGATGCATTTTATGCTAGTAAAGCAGCAAAATAAGGTTAGGTTTGGTAGGAAAGTAAGTGTTGCATATATTACAGTTTTTCAAAACACTTCCATTTTTCCAAACCCCTCCCTCCAACCTTTCAATGCCCATGTTTTTCCATGGCTTCAAAATTTTACATCTCTATATTCAGTTCCTTCCTTATTCATCTCCAGCCCAAAGTGTGCCTTTTTGCCAGCACAGTGACCAATGTTCCCTTTAAGTTGTGAAGTTTTGTGAGCAAAAATTCTACTTTGGGGGCTACTGGCATTAAAGTTGTGAGCGAGCAATTTGGCTACTGCATAAATTAGTTTGCTCTGGAGCCATCCTTCCTGAGCCAAGACAAAAATGTGAGTCGGAAGCTAAAAAACTGTGAGCTAGCTCACACTAACTCAGCTTAGAGGGAACATTGACAGTGACTTAACATTTTTGTCAGTCTACCTGCTACAAGCCCTTGATCTCTCTCTCTCAGACGCTGCTATTTTAAACCCCATCAGAATATATCTAACATTACTGTGTTTTTTCCAGTGCACTTCACTTTATTCTTACCTATATTCAGAGGTCATTTCGGGGGGGAT
>NW_015183017.1:0-1038 GCF_001447785.1 Gekko japonicus
ATGGTGAGGACAACCAAAGAGTCTCTCTGGCAGATCATCCACAGGGACTGGGATCACCATCTCACCACCTTCCATTGGGTGACACCGAGCACCTCCACCAGTTGCAGCCCCAACTCCTCATGGGCCGGCGCCTAACTACTCGCTTATATAGGCTGCATCCAGATCATGCCCCAGAACACTGCCCGGCACCCAAGAGCTAAGCAACGCCCCGTGGGTTCTTCCCAGGTGATTTGGTCTACATCCACAACTTCTCAAGTGGTCCAGTGTGGATTCCCGCGAGCATCATTAGGGTAACAGGGCCTCTTTCCTATGAGGTGTCCACTGAAGATGGCCAGGTGCTGAGAAGGCACATTAATCAGCTCCGCAGCCATCTCCTCCCAGCCAAGCCCAAAGATCTTGACGTGGAGCTGCCCTGCCCCCAAGAACCAGTGCTCAAAAGGAAACAACCAGCTATCGGCGACCCGCCAATGACCAGCAAGCAGTCAGAGGAACTAGTGGACGACACGCCGGAATCGGCAGATACTGAGAGCCCCGAGGCTGCCCCAAAGCTGCTGCCTCCCATCAGCACCACGGCAGTGCCAGCAGACTCCAGACAAGGAACCCCAGCCTCCAGACAAGGAACCCCAGAACTGCATCATTCAACCCGGGAACGACACTGTCCCACATATCTTAGAGACTTTATTTGTTAAAGGGGTTCTGAACTTTGGGGGGAGGGGTGTTATGTACTGAGCTGGAATGCTACCTAGGACCTTGACCAAGCTTGAGTAACCGAACAGTAGACAGCCAGGATCCTGGAAGGAACCAATTAAGCCAGAGTGGGAGTGTAAATAGCCTATCACTGGGTGTGGGTGGGTGTTGGGTGTGGTGTTGGGTGCACATTTAAGCAGGGCCGCGGTGCTGCTGAGGTTGTCCTTGAGTTAGCTGAAATCACATAAACTATGAGCTGATCACTCAACGTGTCTGAACCCAGTATATTTCAGGAAGCGTCATCCAAAAACCTCTGTAACCTGACTGCCACAGCCCTCTCAATTAGCTTGC
>NW_015183018.1:0-1174 GCF_001447785.1 Gekko japonicus
TAAAAAGGTAGTGGGTGAGAGATTTTGGAAGAGGCCTCTCTTTGCAATGTCCCCCCCGGCCACGATTTTCTAATGTGCGCAACTTTTAGTATAAATACTTTTGTTATCAACACTTCATGCCACTGATGAATTGAGCTCTAACTCATGCAAGTTTGTGCTGGAATTTAAAGATTAACAAACATTTAGGGTGCCACTGGCCTCCTGCTTTCTTTTGCAGCTACAGCCTAACACAGCTACCTATCTGGAATTATCAGTCCAGGAAGTGACGCTATACCATCTCAGCAGCACACAACAACCTGGCTTTGCAAACAAATTATGCAGCCTTACCTGGAAAACAGACAGGATGACAATACACATATTGACTTCTAATCAATCTGTTGGTAAGCAACTAATAGTGGATGGCAGGAGACAGGATACTTCTGGTATTAAAATTCTCATTCATGGGATAGACCAGCAAAACTTTCTGCATAATTAAAAGTAACATAAAGGTAAAGGTAAAGGTTCCCTTGTTCGAAAGCCAGTCGAATCCGACTCTAGGGTTGCGGTGCTCATCTCCGTTTCAAAGCCGAAGAGCCAGCGCTGTCCGAAGACGTTTCCGTGGTCATGTGGCCGGCATGACTAAACACCAAGGCGCACGGAACGCTGTTACCTTCCCACCGAAGTGGTACCTATTTATCTACTTGCAATTTCTTGCTTTCAAACTGCTAAGTTGGCAGGAGCTGGAACTAGAGACAGGAGCTCACTCCTTCTTGCGGCAACCTGGGTCTTGAACTGCTGAACTACTGACCTTCCACAGCCTGCAGTTCAGCGTCTTAACCACTTGAGCCTTTTATACGTGCTTTTTGGCGACTTAGATAGGGGTATGCTGAGAATCCTAAAAGCTGCTTAGGTGGCTCGAAAAAGTTGTTCCAATATTTTCACTTTTGTCACTAGCATGGATTTTAGATATAGTTGTATATGCTAAACCTGTAATATCAGAAGGGGACCTAAATTTTCTTCAGGGTATTTCATATTCTCTGGTCAAAGCTGCCCACTATTTCTTTATGGATTTACATGATTTTTTTCTATCGCTGAGGATGCTCAGCATGGTTGTTCACAATAAAAGAAACCAGACCCGTTTTTGTCCACCATTAGGAGAGGCCACTCAGACACTTAGTGATACTGAAGTTTATCC
>NW_015183019.1:0-1084 GCF_001447785.1 Gekko japonicus
TCCGCGCACTTAACCACTACACCAAGACTTCTGTTGTGTGTTCTCTAAAAACTGGGTTGTGTTGCTTAGCTTGACTTCTGTCTGTGGGCTGCCCCTGATAGTTCCAGTTGTCCAGCAGCTGCGAGTGGAGGAGTGGGGAATCAAACCCGGTTCTCCCAGATTAGACTCGGCGCACTTAACCACTGCACCAAACTGGTGGAGGGGCCGTGGCTCAGTTGTGCTTGGCACACAGAAGGTCTCAGGTTCAATCCCCAGCATCTCCAGTGCAAGTGGAGGAGTGGGGAATCAAACCGGGTTCTCCCAGATTAGAGTCCGTGCAATTAACCACTACACCAAACTGGCTCTCCCAGAGCCACAGTTGCGTGCAAGGGATAACAAAATCGAGAGGGGGGAAATTTCTGTGGAGCACCAGGTCCCCAAAGCTCCTGTCACTGACGTGGGCAGGAATCGGCATTTTGCCTCGACAAAGCAAATCTGCCAAAATCCGGGTGGCTGTCCCCCCCCTTCCCCTTATCACTCTTTAAAAATAATAATCCAGGTTTAATTTGCGTCGGCTGCTTGCGACATCGGGGTGTGTAAGAGAACTGTCAAGCTTTTAAAACCTCTCCCAGTGCTGGGGAGAGAGAATCAAAATAAGATCTATTTTCACAGGCCTGCTGGTTAAGTAAAGCCGGAAGGCCCGAGCATGTTTTGGAAGGATGACCTTCGGGTAGGAGAGAGGTGGATCCGATGGTGCTCACTGCTTTAATTCTTTCCCCTGCCTCCTCCACTACATTCTCCCAACAATCCTGCAGTGTAGTTGAGGCGGAGAGGGTGTGTGGATATGGGCTACGTGAACTTCAGAACCGGTCAGGGATTTGAATTCGGGCCTGCCTGGAGTCAGTCTTAACTGCGCTTGGCTGTGGGATCCCATTCCTGCCTCAAGTTCTTTGGCTGGCCCATAACTCTCTGCAGTACGTCCACCTTGGCAGGGTTGCTGTCATTTAAGGTAGGTTTCATCCAAGGCGGAATTATTTTCACCTGCTCTGCCTTCTGAGCTAGTTTGCTGATAACCGTATGTGGTGGCTATGCGATGTTACAAAAA
>NW_015183020.1:0-1042 GCF_001447785.1 Gekko japonicus
TTCATCCATGCGGCTACCCACTACATAATTCCAGGAGATCTCCAGGACCCCTGGAAGCTGGCAACCCAATTTGTGTGTCTGTGTGTTTATCTTTTCCTCCCTACACCATTTTCCTAATGGAATCCTTCCCTCCCATTCAGGCTGTTATTTGCCCCAATAAGGAAAACTTCAGGTCGCCGACTTCTCATCTAGTTGAGCTCTAAGCTTAAATACAACCAGCTGAACAGAGTGTACTGGATAGACCCCAACTAACCTTGGTTTCTGGCTTCTTGGTTTCTGGCTTCTGTCCACCCATTGGTTACCTCTGCAGCGTGAATGCATCCTAGGAGGAGAAGCCTGTCTTGTGGTTGGGCATTCTGTAAAGCACCGTGTTGGAGCTAAACAGCAGCAACAACACCAGGCCACCAGCCACACCCACTTCTAGTGATGCCATCCTCCAGGTGGGACTTGGGGATCCCCTAGAATTACAGCTCATCTCCAGACTACAGAGACGAGTTCCCCTGGAGAAAATGGATGGTTTGGAGGGTGGGCTCTGTGGCATAGTACCCCACTGAGGCCCCTGTCCTCCCCAAGCTTCCAGTTGTGAAATACTTAGAGATTTTTTTGGGGTGGTGGTGGTGGAGCCTGGCTAGGGTGAGGGTTGGGGGAAGGGAGAGACCCCAGCAGGGTATAATGCCATGGAGTCCACCCTCCAAAGCAGCCATTTTCTCCAGGGGGACTGATCTCTGTCGTCTGGAGATTAATTGTAATAGTGTGAGATCTTCAGGTGTCACCTGGAGGTTAGCAACCCTACCCAGGCTCCACCCACGAGTTTCCCAACCTGGGTATGGCAACCGTATCCCCCATCTCCTGCCAGTGGCTGGGGGGAACCTGGCAACTGATGCAATGGGCCTGGTCTCCCACTATTACAATTGATCTTCAGATGACCAAGATCAGTTCCTCTGGAAATAATGGCTGCTTTGGAGGGTGGGACGGTATGGCATTATACCCAGCTGAGGTCCCTCCCCTCCACTAACCCTGCCTTCCCCAGGCTCCACCCCCA
>NW_015183021.1:0-1044 GCF_001447785.1 Gekko japonicus
CATTTTGCTTGGATGAAGTCTACATCATAATTCTACTTGAATGAAGTCTACATCAGCTGCTTTTTGTCGTGGTCTTTCCATGTTCTGTGAAGCCTACCACATGCCTCCTTGACCCCTGCCCATCGTGGCTAGTTAAAGCTTGTGGCAATGAGGTGCATATCCCACTGGGGGAGATTATCAACTTGTCCCTTTCAACAGGGACCTTCCCAGGGGAACTGAAGGAGGCAGTGGTCCACCCTCTCCTAAAAAGATCTTTTTTGGACCCTATGGTCCTCAATAATTACTGTCCAGTATTGAACTGCCGTTCCTGGGTAAGGTAATAGAAAGGGCAGTGGCAACACAGCTCCAGACTTTCTTGGAGGATGCTAAGATCCTGGACCCCTTCCAGTCTTGTCTTTTGCCCCGCCCATGGGACCGAGACTGTGTTGGTCACCCTGGTGGATGACCTCCGGAGACACCTGGATCGAGGCGGATCGGCGCTACTAATACTTCTTGATCTGTTGGCAACGTTCAACATGGTTGACTATGATGTGTTAACCCACCGCCTCGCCGATACTGGGATACAGGGGCTTGCCTTGCAGTAGCTAGTCTCCTTCCTTCAAGGTCGGGGGACAGAGGGTGGCACTTGGGGGAGTTATTGCGGCGACACCCACTGGAATGTGGGGTGCTGCAGGGAGTAATTCTCTCCCCTATGCTATTCAATATCTACATGCACCCCCTTGGCCAGATTATCCAGAGATATGGGCTGGGGTGTCACCAGTAGGCAGATGACACCCAGCTCTATTTGCTGATGGATGGCCACCCGGATACGGCCCCGGGAGATCTGGAAGGAGGCGTTACAGGCTGTAGCTGGATGTTTGCATCAGAGCTGACTGAAGCTGAATCCATCTAAGATGGAGGTCCTGTACCTGAGTTGTGGGGGACTGGGACAGGGGATTAAGCTCCTAGCCTTCGACGGGGCTCCATTGGTCCTGATATTGAGGCTAAAGAACTTGGGGGTGTTCCCTCTCTATGTAGGCTTAGATCACTGGCACTGCCAGGTCT
>NW_015183022.1:0-1029 GCF_001447785.1 Gekko japonicus
ACACTGTTTCTAGCAGGAGAAGACTCAGCTGACAAATTTGTATAAATACAGTACATATTTTTTATTTTTCCACTGTCACTTATGAATCCCGTGTGAATGTATGCGTGAAATAAACGCATTGAATTTATGTGTGTCTGAAAATATAGGAGTGTGTGCAGCTTTGGGGGGGGAACTGGTGGAATTTTATTTGCCCAAACCATATCGGGGTGCTCTCCCAAAGAGACTGGAGAACTCTTGGGCCCTTTTCCCCCGACAGAGAGGTTCATAACTCTCTGGGGAATTTAACGTTTGAGCCACAAAATAGTCATACAAAAACAGCACACCCTTGTTTTCTCCATAATCCACTTTTTCCTCTATCTGCGTGTGCCCCCGTGTGCAATAGTGTGCTTGGTGTGTTAATATTTGGGTTTGAATTATACCATGGGTGGGAGTTGGCAGGGGGGCCCATGGAGACCCATCTGCCTGAGAGGTTGCTCTTGGGTGACTATGGAGCCTCCTTTCCTGCATGGACAAACTGTTGCTGCAGGGAAGGAAGACTGGGTAGCCGTTTTACCCTCTGCATTGTACTGGTGTTTCCCTTTGTGATTTTATGTCTGATTTTGTTGGCTGCAGGGCCCTCTGTAGGATCTAGAAATCCGGGGAGGGGGGGCATTGCAGCCAACCTTTAAACTTCTTTTATGGTTGCCCAATTATTTGAGGTGAGGTGGCAGCAGTAGCTTTAATAATTGTCTTGTAGTTATTTGAGGTGTAACCAGAAGCTTTGATAATTGCCTTGGAGTTATTCTTGTCATTATGTTTTGTTTCTCGGAGATAAATTCGTTATGGCTTTGTTGTGGCGGTTAACTTAGCCCCGGTACCAGGCCTGCATTGAATTTGGGAACTGTCTCCCACCTTTCCCAGGAGATTTCCTGGAGATTCCAGGACTTTTCAGGAACCTTGCAATTGGATTTAGGTCTCCCAACTGCCTGCCTGCTTGCTCTCAGCAGCAGGGACACTGATATTCCTGGTGACATTCCTGGTTCCCTAGCA
>NW_015183023.1:0-1038 GCF_001447785.1 Gekko japonicus
CTTCACCAAACTGGGTGTGACTTCCTCTGCAGCCCTCCGTGGAAGGTGTGCACCTCCTCTTGCTGTGCCATTGAGCAGAACTGAAGGTCAGTTGCAAAGGAAGATCAGCAGTGACAGAGGAGGCGACCGCTGGCACCAGCCACACCTGGGACCACTTCCCACCTCCCTGTTGCCGCTAGTAGTGTTTGCAGCATCCCTTGGGCAACTCTGGCAGTCGCTAAGCCACATGTCCATTCCTGCCTTTTCACTCTGGTCTCTGTGAGTGCCTGTCCCAAGATTCCAGACCCAAATCTTGCTTGGGTCCGGTTCTGATTCTTCATTGGATCTAATCCTGATGGGGGCGGTTGGTCCACTGGGGGCAAAGGGGGCACTGCCCCACCAAGCTCAGCTCCTTGCCGTCCGCCTCCCTTATCATGAAACTAAAGTAAAAGAACAGCATTGCTGAACTAACTCCCAGTCCAGGACTTGCAGACTTTCCGCTCCCTTTTTAATCAATCGTTGCTTTCTTGCGGGTTTGTCTTTCTAAACCTCATTCAAGTCCTAGGGTTGCCAAACTCCTGGTGGGCATGCAAAAGTACATAGCACTGTGTATGCTTAAGGTATGGGGCTGCGGTGGCTCAAGTGGTTACGATGCTGAACTGCAGACTGGAAGGTCGGTAGTTCAGCAGTTTGAGACCCAAGTGCCGCATGTCAGAGTGAGCTCCCGTCTCTGGTCCCAGCTCCTGCCAACCTAGGAGTTTGAAAGCAAGAAATTGCAAGTAGATAAATAGGTACTGCTTCGGTGGGAAGGTGACAGCGTTCCATGCACCTGGGCGTCTAGTCATGCCAGCCACATGACCACGGAGAAGTCTCCGGACAGTGCTGGCTCTTCAGCTAAGAAACTGAGATGAGCACTGCATCCCTAGAGTCAGATTTGACTGGCTTTCAAGCAATGGAAACTTTTACCTTTACCTATGTTTAAGGTAGATCAATTTTGTGCTTTTTATTTTATTTTTTTCTGTACAGTTAAATAAATATTGGTGTCAAATGTTATCAAAA
>NW_015183024.1:0-1005 GCF_001447785.1 Gekko japonicus
CAACCTGGAGCTGGCAACCCTCAGTGGGGGAACTGATCTCTGTGTTGGGGGGGATGTGATTCCAGAAGATATCCAGTTCCCACCTGGAAGTTGGCAACTCTAGAAAAAAAGAAGGAATAAGGGAAGGGGGAAAAGCTATGGGAGCTTTCGGGAAAGGGAACGAGGAAATAGTGGGGAGAGACACGTCCTTGTAGGTCCCCACTTGTATATTCTAACAGTGAAGTGTGGCCTCATCTAAAGATACTGAAATGCAGAGATTGGAGTGGTGAATTTGACGAATCTGAAAAGTGCCTTAGGTTTGCAGACAACATTGGCCTGTGAAAACCCCCAAAATGTAGGGTTGCTAGGTCTTACCTGGCTGCTGGCAGGGGGGACCCAGTGTCTCTCTGGCAATCTTCTAGCATGCATGCAAAGCATGCATACCATGATGACATCACCCAAAGGTGACATCATCGTGGGCAGCACATCAGGCAGGCTCTTTGGGGGTTGGGCTTCCCTCCCCCGGCCAGCTGGCTGGTGGCAGATTGGGGCCCCTGAAATCGGGGGAAACCCTGCTCGGGGGGATGGCAACCCTACCAAACTAATAAAAGGAGTGTTTGTAGCTTTAATAAATGGATGTCCTCAGTGGCTGTGGTTAAGCAACCATAAAAGTTTGCCCAGCATTCCAGGCTTGGTTTCTGTAAGTACAAGGCAAAGGGAGGGCAGGGCCCTTCCTGGGGCTGTTTTGGTCTTTGAAGGAGGAGGACTCATTGGGGACAGGCCTGGCAGCAACTACTGGGTAACTACTGGCAGCAATTCGATGGCAAACCAGACCTGGTTGCTTGCTATTATTCAACAGCAGCACCCTCACAACAGCCAGAGCAGTGTATTTGTATGAGTTTCAGAGTGGGTCCTCAAATCCTCCTTATGCTACGGAAACTCAGTGGGTGACCTTGGGCAAGTTACACAGTCTCAGAATAACCTATCCTACAGGTAAGGGTGTGCAAATAATAATAATAATAATAA
>NW_015183025.1:0-1043 GCF_001447785.1 Gekko japonicus
ACGCATTTCACGTCTGTGTAACTGTAAGAATTTATATATCAAGCTTCAGCAGCAATGATAATCAACACAAGGACCACAGCTCTGATCGTGACTAAATGTACGAAGGAAAAAAATGAAGATGGTCAAAGGCAAGATGATGCATCTGAAGCATATCGGGCTGGTCAGTTCTAGTTTGGCTGCCCCAAACCTGCTGTAATCGAGCATATTCATTTCAGCAAGAGACATACATCTTAGCAAAAGAGGGCTGTACGAGCCCAAAGGATGGCGCATACGACACCCTGCAAGTGAGCAGTCTAGTAGTCATACTTCTGGATGGTTGCAGTTAGAAAAAAAAATGAGGATTACAGCAGATTAGCTCTTAAAATACAAAAGGGTAGCATGATTCAGGGGTGTACTACTGTATGCCACTGCAGGGCAGGCAAAGGTTTATGTATGAGGCACCCTGGAGAAGCCTGAAAGACAACTTCAGTGGTCAGGATAGAAAATTACTGCTGAGAAGTTTTTTTTTTTTTTTAATGAAGCAACCAGACCCAGGAGGACTATTTCAGGCATTCATCTGAGCATGACCAGTGGACAACGCTCCCTCTAAGCTGCGGAGTCTTGTGACCAAAACTTCCACTTTGTGAGCTACTGGCATTAAAATTGTGAGCGAGTGATTTGGCTACTGCATAAATCAGTTCACTCTGGAGCCCTCCTTCCTGAGCTGAGACAAAAATGGGCGAGTCGGAGGCTAAAAAACTGTGAGCTGGCTCACACTAACTCAGCTTAGAGGGAACACTGCCGGTGGGAACGATGACCTCTTTTAAAATCGGAGGAGGCACGTGCCACATCACGGCCTGTTTTTGAGGTTCCTCTCAGCTTTGAATGCCACGTGGCAGGGTGACACTTCGTATTTTCAAAAGATGCAGCATGACGATCACTGACAAACAGCATTCACTCTAACGGAACAGGCAAAATGGGCAACGGTAAAGGAGGTTGATACCGGTTAGCTCTTCAGCCACCATTTATAACCCCACCTGGATGGCCCAGGCTAGCCCGTTCTT
>NW_015183026.1:0-1165 GCF_001447785.1 Gekko japonicus
AGTCGCGTATAAATTTCAAGTAGATGCTTTAAAAAAAAAACAACAACACACAGGTTGGGAAGACCAGAAACAGAGTTAGGCAAGCAGGAGTGTATTGGGGGTCCCCTTGATAGGTGTAAGGAGCTGCGGTGGCTCAAGTGCTTAAGACGCTGAACTGCAGGCTGTGGAAGGTCAGTAGTTCAGCAGTTCGAGACCCGGGTGCCGCATGATGGAGTGAGCTCCCATCTCTAGTTCCAGTTCCTGCCAACCTAGCAGTTCGAAAGCAAGAAATTGCAAGTAGATAAGTAGGTACCACTTCGGTGGGAAGGTAACAGCGTTCCGTGCGCCTTGGTGTTTAGTCATGCTGGCCACATGACCACGGAAACGTCTTCGGACAGCGCTGGCTCTTCGGCTTGGAAACGGAGATGAGCACCGCAACCCTAGAGTCGGATTCAACTGGCTTTCGAGCAAGGGAACCTTTACCTTTTACCTTGATAGGTGCAGATGTGCGTTTCCGTGCCTGCTTGTACCAAAATCAAAGGGCAGGCTGGACAGGTCATCTTGGCAAGGAATTTTTTGGTGGACTCCAGCAAACTCTTGACATTCCTGGTGTCAGCCTTGACTTAAGCCAAAAGTGGGTGAAGTACAATAGGCCAGGATAAGAGTATTTACCCATGATATGTTTAGGGGATAAGATCAGGAATTCTACGTTTATGCTGTGCCAATGTAATAGGGTGCCCTGTTACCATAAAGGAGACTAATCCTCTTTCCTTCGAAGCTAAGGTCAGTTTTTGGCAGCCAAGCAATTTTAACCCTGGCAGATGAGGTTAGAGGGTATCCCTCAAATCTGACGAATGCAATATTGTACTGTCTCTTCTGGACACCTACAGTTCACTGGCTTCCTGAGTATGAATTCTCAAATCTGTGATTTAACTAGGAAGTCTCAGCTTGGTCAGAGAAGCGTAACAGAGTAGAAGTTCTGTGTTGTTTTGCCATGGGCAGCTGTGACTTGCTGGTGAACAGTTGAAGCATTGGCAGAGAAACATCCTGTTTTGTAAACTAGCAAATGTGACCAGATGATCTCTACCATAAAAATTAAATAGCGCAATTAAAAGACATCATCAGATGTGTAAATCCTAAAGATCTGATACCGGTTGTACAAAACACAATGGGTGCGTTCAGACGG
>NW_015183027.1:0-1062 GCF_001447785.1 Gekko japonicus
CCTTCCGGGGAGGGAAGGCGAGGAACCGCGGACAGACACAGACACCGCCGGGCGCAGGGAAGCAGCAGCCCAGCCTCCTGCCGCCCGCCTCTCCAGCACTGCCCTCCCTCCTCCGCAAGAGTCGCAAGGCTGGGCTGGAGCGGCGAAGAGGGAGGGCGCAGCAGCTGCGCTTTTTCAAAACGCATGAACTGTCTGGAGGGGAAGCCCTGCCCTGCCCTGCAGAGAGACTCGAGCCTCCTCCGTCCCCTGAAATCTGGAACGACTCCGCAGAGGATGGAACCAGGGCCGGATTTAGACTTGTTGAGGCCCTAAGCTATACAAAACCCAGAGGCCTCCTACTGTTTTAAATTACATCAGCTGGTCTCAGAAAAATTTAAAATATATTCGCCTTTAGCTGCGCTTTTTAAAAACGCATGCACCGTCTGGAGGGGAAGCCCTGCCCCGCAGAGAGACTCGAGCTTCCTCTGTCCCCTCCTGAAATCTGGAACGACTCCGCAGAGGATGGAACGGTTAAAGGTGAAGGTTGCCAGCCTCCAGGTGGGGGCTGGAGATCTCCAAGGATTACAGGTGACCCCCCCCACCTAAACACAGAGATCAGTTCCCCTGGAGAAAATGGCTGCTTTGGAGGGTGGAATCGGTGGCATTGTGCCCTGCCGAGGTCCCTCTCCAAACACTGCCCTCTCCGGCCTCCATCCACAGGAATTTCCCAACCTGGAGTTGGCAACTCTAGGGGAGATTGTCTCCAGTAACATCTTGTGCAGTTGTACCCAGGATTTCCGCTAAGGAGCTGGTGGCAGCCCACGTGGTTCTCTTCTCCATTTTGGCTTCGCCACGATCTTGTCAGGCTGAGAGAGAGAAAAAGACTGGACCTGTAAGATTTAGGGCAGGTAGGGATTTGAACACAGGCCCTCTGGGTCCTTGAACCACTGCACCTGTAGTCCTGAGAAAGGCAAACTATAAGGAGACTGCCAGGGTGTAGTTTTAATTAGGGAGATAGCACAGAAAGGGAAAAGGCTAAAATTATCCTCTAACTTCTCAGCCTACCTCACAGGGTTGTTGTGA
>NW_015183028.1:0-1078 GCF_001447785.1 Gekko japonicus
ACAATTCACGGCATGAATGGAAGAGAGCCGCTGCCCTTACATTAGAAATATGAACTGCTGGAGGATGATGCCTATCTCTACATGTGCCATTTCAGAAAAGCAACATATGGATTGAGCTGAAGTCACAAGAGAGATCTGTGTGCAGAAAAAAGGGAATGGCAGCCTCACAAGAAAACCATATGTCACTGTACCGTTAATTCCCCACCAATGTGCAAGAAGGGTTAAGAACTCAAAGAGCCACAGGGGAACCCAGGGACGGGCTGTGGCTCAGTAGCACAGCATCTGCTTGGCATGCAGAAGATCTCAGGTCCAATTCCCACCCTCCCCAGTTTAAAGGAACAGGTAGGAGGTGATGGGAAAGACCTCTGCCTGAGACCCTGGAGAGCCTCTGCCAGTCTGAGCAGACCATACTGACCTTAATGGACCAACACTTTCATTCAGTATAAAGCAGCCCCATGTGTTCAGCCTTAATCAAGAGGTAAAGTAAAGGTAAAGGTTCCCTTGCTCGAAAGCCAGTCGAATCCGACTCTAGGGTTGCGGTGCTCATCTCCGTTTCAAAGCCGAAGAGCCAGCGCTGTCCGAAGACGTTTCCGTGGTCATGTGGCCGGCATGACTAAACACCAAGGCGCACAGAACGCTGTTACCTTCCCACTGAAGTGGTACCTATTTATCTACTTGCAATTTCTTTTCTTTTTTTAATTTTTTTTTTAACTATGTTAAGCTCCTCCTTGCCAGAGGTGCAAGCTCAAGGGCTCTTTCCTTGAGGCTCTTAGTTTGGGGGTCAGGTCTGAGGGCCCTGTAAGACACTGGGTAGGTCTTACATCATATATGTGTTAACCTTTTTTGCTTTTGCAAGTCTTTCACAAGTATTCTTGTGAGGCAGTTTGGCAGGGGAGTTATCATGGAAGTGTAAGAAAAAACTGCACCATTTCTGCAATGGATCGCAGCAGCAAGGTTGGTGAGGGGGTTTAGGAAGTGACATGTGAAGTAGTATGTTTGTATTCTTACCAGAGAGTAACAGGAATTACACTTGTAGCAAGTTGATAGCGCTACTGGCAATTTCTTGCTTCCGAACTGC
>NW_015183029.1:0-1021 GCF_001447785.1 Gekko japonicus
TTGACTTAACCAATTCTGTTGTAGACAAAGTTCTGGCACATCGTGTGTTGTGTCAGATTGGAGGGGTACAAATACACACACGCGCACAAAGATGTGGTTTACGGTTCTGTTTTCCTATTCCTCATAATATACATGTACAGCTTTGGGAATATAGGCTGTTGGGTGGAGCAATAAAACTACTCAATTTACATATTGGGTGGAATGCGTGTAGGAGTGACTGGAAGAAGAAAAAACTGAGTAGGGTGTGGATTATGAGGCCTAGTCGTTGATCTCTTCAAGGACTGGGTTGCTGAAAGGCCTCAGCTAAAGAAGGTTTTGTCTGGTGCGGGCCCTCCCTTTATGGAAATCATTTCAACAACAAAACAGTACTCATGGGATACTGTCTGCTGGACCTTTGGTTTGAGAAGGGAAAGGCATTTGGGGGTGGAGAGTACCACAACCCGTGTGCAAAATTGTATTTTCCCTGTTGTAATAAATAGTTACTTTGCTTAAGCCAAGGTGTGTGAGTGGGAAGGGGGACATTAAGGAAGAAGGCCCTAAGTCTTGAATGTTATGTATTCAGATGGACTTGAATGTATGTAATGGAAACATCCCATTGACTTGTAATGTTAAGCTTCGGCCTGGACTAGGATCCTAATGTAACCAATAGGAACACTAGCCCAGGAAGAGTCATCCAATCACTTCGCAGAGCGGAACGCTTGTGATTTGTCGTTATGTCTTCAACCTTATTGGTTGGTAATTTATACAGTGGGTGTGGCTACATTAGCCGGGAATGTTTAAATACAGAGCAGCCGCTATGTTAAGGTTGTTCTGGCTGACTGATGTTGTACCATGTTGGAGAAGTATTGAAGCTGAAGAATAAAAGCCACATTCTTGCTGAAATCACTCTCCGACTCTTTGTTAAGCTCACGACTTAACATTGAACTTTCCTTAATTTCTAACACCTGGGTTACATATATCTCTGTTTCTTGGAGGAGCATCATACAATCAAAAGGGCATATTACATTGGCCATAGGGATAC
>NW_015183030.1:0-1013 GCF_001447785.1 Gekko japonicus
CTGTGGAGGGTGGACTCTATGCCATTATAGCCTGCTAAGGTCCCTTTCCTTTCCTTCCATCCTCAAAGCCTGGCTTCCCCAAGTCCCCCCCCCAAAAAAATCTCCAGCTATTTCCCAACCCAGAGTTGGCAACCCAACCTTCTGGCTGTCTCTCAGTGCAGTTGGCCTCACAGGACAGGGTGTGTGTGTGTGTGTGCTTAGTTAAAAGTATGCTTGATACTTAGGGTTGCCAGCTTCAGGTTGGGAAATATCAGGAGATTTTGGGCATGGAGCCTGAGGAAGACAGGGACTTCAATGGGGTATAATGCTATAGAGTTTGCCTTCCAAAGCAGCCATTTTGTCCGAGAGAACTGATCTTGCTTGCCTGGAGATAAATTGTAATCCCAGGAGATCTGCTCCACTATCGATACTTGCTGTACAAAGGTTGTCCATTCATTCTTTTGTTAATGTGTGAAGGGCCCCAGAACAAGTGCTACACATGGGGTTGCTAGCAGGCCTGGCGAAAAATGCTCTGTCCCTTTAACAGAGGTTTAATGGGGTATTATTTACCAGGTGTTATCTTGGCCCCATGCTATGGAAAGCTTCCTTTACCCATTTCCACTCACTAAGCCTCTTTTAAAATGACATTTTCCTCCTGATTTGTTGGCAGCCCAAGCCCCAACCACAACTGTAAGACCTCATGGTTTTGGGTATTTGATGCAAATTATAAAATTATTGCACTTTATGGGTGAAATTAAGAAGTTGTGCACTTAACTCTCACTCCCAGAATTAAACTTGGTCTTAAAGGTGCCATTGGACTCAAACTTTGTTCCCCCACTATGGCCGTTATTATGATTATTAGTATTATTGGCTTGGGTGCATGATTTGTCATATAGGATTGATGCACGTGGTCATTTTGAACATGGAAGTTTTAGCGGTGGAAAATATAGGAAACCGCCATCAATAGCCTTTGTCTCAATCCCCCTTTAAAGCCAGGTCACACTACCACACCCTGTTACAATGAGTTCTCTAAG
>NW_015183031.1:0-1006 GCF_001447785.1 Gekko japonicus
TTTTTTTTTTCAATTTTTCCGAAAATTCCTATTTTTTCCTGGGGGAAAATGGGTTTTTTTCCAAGCTTCAAAATTTCCGGAAATTTTACATCTCTAGTTCTCCCAACTAAGATCGGGAAGACAGAAAATATGAGACAGTGGCTTAAAGCATTTAAGCTGAGTTCAGTGCAGAATGCCACGGCCAGGATGTTGACTGGAGTGCCTCATGCAGACCACATTGCTCTGGTCTTGCCCCATCTACGCTGCCCCCCAGTTTACTTCCAGGCTCAGTGCAGAGTGCTGGCATGGAGAGGATTGGGACCAGCTTCCCTGAAGGATGGTCTTCTCCCATACGAACCTGCCCGCTCACTCCAGTCATAGTGGGAGGCCCTGCTTTGCCTGACCCTGTCATGTGACACGGGACAGGTGGCAACTCGAGAAAGGGCCCTCTCAGTTGTGTGGGACTCCCCCTCCACGGACAGTCATTGCCTTCGGCCTGCAGGTGAAGCCCTTTTTTCCTTTTGGTGTACCCTAAGTAATAGCTATCGGCCTCCTTCCTGGTGCTGCTATTATGTGTGTTTGTACGTCTGTATTGGGTTTTTGTTGTTGTTGGTTTTTTGTTACTGAACTATTTAAATATTTTAAATGCCGTTCTAAATGTTTCGGTGTTCGCCACTTGTTGGGGTAGGAAAGTGGCAGGTAAATGTTTTAAAGAGAAGACAAATAGCTATTCTGACCAGGTCTGGGCATGTTGATACCCCCCCCTCCTGCCGCCGCCGCCAAGCGACTCATCCCAACCTGTGTGCCAGGGCTGGTGTCTGTGGTGCTTTTAGTAGGGCTTGTGGGTATAACCCGGGCACAGTTCACATCGTGTGCCTGGCTGCCTGGGGAGTTTGTGGAGCTGGTTTCTCCACTGATGCTTCATACGCCATGCAAGAAATGCTCCGTATTCTTCCCTAAAAAGGTGCCTACCCACCAATCGAAAGAGTTGGTCGCCTTCCTGGAAATTTCCAAGCCCCATGAGGAG
>NW_015183032.1:0-1019 GCF_001447785.1 Gekko japonicus
ACATCATAATTTATAACCTATCTGTAGCATATATTCGCGGTTGCCTTTAAAACACTCTGCTTTTCTCCCCAACGAGGGCCTAAGATGTCCTCCCCTTTTACCCTCACTACCACAACAACCTTGCGGGTTAGGTTAGGCTGAGAGAGAGAGAGCAATTGGCCTAAGGCTACCCAGTGAACTTCCACGCCAAACGAGAGATCGGAACCTAGGCCTTGTACATCCCAGTCCAACCCTCTAACCTGGGCTCATCTTGCTGTTTCACAGGCCCACTGGCACCTCCCCTACACTCCCGGGGTCAGCCACAGGGGCCTGCCTGCTGCGTGTCCGGTTCAAGCTTAGATGTACTTAAGTCCAGTTGCTCATCCAATTATCCACAGCCTAGAAGACAAGAGTAACTCAGCTTCATACACCACCTGCATCCAGAGGCCGCACTCAAAGAGCGCACGTTGTTCACGCTTGAATGTTCTCCTGCAGCAGAGGTCCACCACCTTTTTGAGCCTGCAGACCCCTTTGGGATTCTGTCACAGCATGGTGGGCACAATGCAGCCATCAGATGGCAGCGACACAATGGCTGCTGCAGACCCTGACGTGGACGGCCCAGGCAAGCCCGATCTCGTCAGATCTTGGAAGCTAAGCGGGGCCGACCCTGACCAGTATTTGGAGGGGAGGCCTCCAGAGAAGACCAGGGCCGGGAGGTCAGGGGCAGGCTATCGAGCCATTTCTCTGAACGTCCTCCGTGCCCCAGTAGGAGTCGCCAGAGGTCGCTGTGACTTCCGGCCATGGGCAGCCACACGCCCATGCATACACACACACAATACAAAAATGTCCCCCCCCCAAAAAAAAAATGGCTGCTGCAGGAGGTGGAACCAGCTACAAAATGGCTGCTGCGCTTACCTTCAATCGGCACAGCCAATCAAATCTCCAATGGCCAATCAGAAGCCTTGCTGGTCAAAAGCCACACTGCGCCATGGCCGCTTTCTAAAAACACTTGAAATGCTGTTACCTTCCTACCGAAGTGG
>NW_015183033.1:0-1137 GCF_001447785.1 Gekko japonicus
ACAATCCAGATTATGGTTTGGTTTGCGAATTGGCATATTGGTTTGTGTTTCAGTTTCTGGGTAAAACACAAACCAGAAACTGAACTGCAAACATGCAGTTCGTACCCATCCCTAGTCATACATTAGCAAACACAAACCAATGTTTCCTCGATGCTTATATAAAGATATGAATTTGAAGAATATCTGAAATGTACTAACGTTCAGAATCTGAACTCTGAAACAATGGTCATGATCACATGCAGAATTAGCCACGCCATAGGCATGAATGCTGGGTGGATTTTAATGTTGTATGGTCTGTCTGTTTGTATTTTCCTATGATGGATTACATGTGTTGAATTACTTATTGTGTTGGTCTCTTTTTGTAAGCTCTTGTGCCGGTTTTTCAGTGCACAGTTGTTATGTAGTGGTTTGGTGTAGTGGTTTGGTGTAGTGGTTTGGTGTGTAGTGGTTAAGTGCGCGGACTCTAATCTGGAAGAACCGGGTTTGATTCCCCACTCCTCCACTTGCACCTGCTGATGTGACCTTGGGTCAGTCACAAGCTCTGGAACAGCTGTCCTTGAAAAAGAACAGTTTCTGTCAAGAGCTCTCTCAGCCCCACCCACCTCACAGGGTGTCTGTTGTGGGGAGGGGAAGGGAAAGGAGTTTGTAAGCCGCTCTGAGACACCTTTGGGTAGAGAAGGGCGGGGTATAAATCCAATCTCTTCTTCTTCTTCTTCTTCTTCTTCATATTGGTTTTTCTGGGTGGATTTTAAGGGCACGATCAGACGCGAACATCTGGAAAGCGTCCGGCACCTGGCGGCAACATTTTTTGCTCCGCCGCAGAAGCAGAGTCAAAAGACACTGGGGAAAGTCCAGTAGCAAACGGGTTGCTTAGGGCCACAGATGGACTTTCCCCTGTGTGATCGCTCCAGTGCGCTCCCATGGCATTGGGATGGTCTGATCAGGCCATCCCAACTGCATGCCGTTGTCCCCCCCCCTCCCGTCTCGGTATGCGCATCATCGCACACTGCATAGGGAGCACTCAGTGTGGAGATGCGAATCATCAATCCTTCGTTGAAGCACACCAGAAACACACAGCAAAAAACCCACAACCAACTGATTCACCCATGATTGCATCTGATCACACAGTGGCAGGCT
>NW_015183034.1:0-1031 GCF_001447785.1 Gekko japonicus
CTCCTCTCCTCCATTCTATCCCCACAACACCCCAATAAGGTAGGCCGAAACTGAGTAACTGCCCCAAGGTCCCCCAGCAAGCTTCCAGGGCAAAGTGGGAATTTGAATGTGGGCCTCCTAGATCCAAAGCTGACCCTTCAGCCCCTGCAACACGGTGGCTCTCTCCCTGTGAGTTTTGCTTCTCCTGGAAGTTCTCCATTACGGGCGGGAAATCAATTTGTGCAACATTTCCATCAACATGGTAGCTCTCCCAGCATAGGGTTGCCAGTCTCCAGGTGACACCTGGAGATCTCCCAGAATGACAACTGATCTCCGGACCACAGAGATCCGCTCCCCTGGAGAAAGTGGCTGCTCTGGAGAGTGGACTCGATGGCATTGGACCCTGCCGAGGCCCCTCCCTTCCTCAAGCCCCACCCCCAAAATCTTCAGGTATTTCCCAACCCAGAGCTGGCAACCCTAATCCAGCACCAATGGAAGTGGTTTCTATCAGCAATATAGTAAAGGTAAAGGTTCCCTCGAAAGTCAGTCGAGTCCGACTCTAGGGTTGCGGTGCTCATCTCCGTTTCAAAGCCGAAGAGCCAGCGCTGTCCGAAGACGTTTCCGTGGTCATGTGGCCGGCATGACTAAACACCAAGGCGCATGGAATGCTGTTACTTTTCCACCTAAGTGGTACCTATTTATCTACTTGCAATATAGGGACAGCCCCAAAATGTTGCTCCCGAGGAACAGAGAAGCACATGAGGAGATTCAGCAAAAATCACCCCCTTCCGGCAGCAGAAATGTAGCCCTCGATCCAGGCCCAGGGCGACTAGATTGTCGCCACTGAAGGTGGAGGCTCTTCTCTCTTAGAGAGTGTTTGTTTGTAGCTCTAACTTCAGAGAATATAAACAGACCAAGGGGAAGCAGGATTTTATTTCAGAGCTGCTCGACTAGTTCTCTGGGCTGCATGGAGTGATGCACGGCAGTCTGTCTGAGAACCTCGCCCACACAGGCTACCTTGGAGGGGGGGGCACAGAGACTTTGATTTTGCA
>NW_015183035.1:0-1035 GCF_001447785.1 Gekko japonicus
AACCCAGCCAGTGTCTTCTGAGTGGCAGTCCGACCGGCCTAACACTAAAGGGGCCAAATTTAGAACGTTGCGAAATAGAATGTTGCTATTCATTTATTATAAGGGAGAGATGCATGAGGTGGAGATAGCTGACAAAGTGAACTTTTTCTCCCTCTCCCAAAACAATAAAACTTGACGGTACCAAATGAAGCTGACGGGTAGGAGATTCAGGACAGACAAAAGAAAATACTTCTTCAACACAGTGAGGGAATAGAAAGTGGGATTTGCTGCCAGCGGGATATAGTGATAGCCACAGGCATAGATAGCTTTAAAGGGGGATTAGATAGATTCATGGAGGATAGATCTATCAGTGGTTAGTAGCCATAGTGAATGAAGGAAAACTCCACATTCAGAGGCAATCAGCCTCTGAATCCCAGTACCAGGACAGGAGGCAACATCAGGGGAAGACCTTGGCCTCTATGCCCTGTTGCTGGCCCTCCAGAGGAACTGGTTGGCCTCTGTGAGACAGGATGCTGGACTAGATGGACCACTGGTCTGATCCAGCAGGGCCCTTCTCATGTTCTTATGACCCTGGGAAGTGAGTGTAACTGGAGGTACTGGTGCTGTGGCTGCCAGGTGTGCTGCCACTGTGCACCCCACCCACACACACACATTATGCCCTTTTGACATTAGGCAGAAGGTGTTGCTGGGACTGCGAGTGGTAGAGCATGCGCAAGCCATTTAATGGGCAGGGTGGCTGTGGCAAAACTCTGGGCCTCCAAAATTGCTCTGCCTCAGAGTATGTTGATGCAAGGGTTACTAGCCCCCCTCCTGAACATCTGTGGGGGATGGGGTAAGGGTTGCCAGCTCCAAGCTGAGGACCTTCTGGAGATCTAGGGGTGGAACCTGGGAAGGACAGGGACTTCAGTGAGCTACAATGTCATAGCTTCCAGCCTCCAAAGCATCCATTTTCTCCAGAGGAACTTATCTCTGCAGTCTGGAGATGGGCTGCAAAACCGGTGGAACCCCAGGCCCCACCAGGGGGCTGGCATCAGG
>NW_015183036.1:0-1018 GCF_001447785.1 Gekko japonicus
CTGGTCCAGAAAGTGCCTTTCAGTGATTGCTCAGTTCAAGCCAAAAGTCTCCTCAGCAAAAGGTAGGAGTGCCACTGAAATGAAAAATGTCACCCAGAACTGAATGCTGCCATTCTCCCTACAATGCTTAGCTCTCTGTTCCCGCCAATAAGGCACAGTCAGTAGGGTTGCCAGCTCCAGGTTGGGAAATTCCTAGTGATTTGGGGGTGGAGCCTGGAGAGATTGTGGCATGGGAAGGGGAGGGACCTCAGCAGGGTATAGTTCCCTAGAGTCCGCTTTCCAAAGTAGCCGTTCTCTGTAGGAGAACTGCTCTGCATTGTCTTGTGATCAGTTGTAATTCTGGGAGATCTCCAGGCCCCAACCTGGAGTTTGGCAACTCTCAGGGTCAGGGAAGCACACAGTATGATGATCTCACAGCATGGGTAAGCATGCCAAATAGGGGGAGTGGAGGAGAACTCGGTGAGACAAGACTCACATCTCATTTTGCCCAGAAATAGCACTTCTTAATAACAGCTTAGTTCTTGGAGAGGGTAACTATATTGGTCGGCAGTAGAACAGATTCGAGTCCAGTAGCGCCTGAGAGACCAATGAGAATTTCAGGGTATGAACTTTTGAATGGTTCTTCTCGTTGACGGATGCAGGCTTACGCTAGAGCAAGAAGAGAAGGGCCAAATTGTTTTCTTTTATTTTAAAAAAAATTTAATTTAGATTTTCACACATAATAAAACCAGGCAATAAAGGGTAGGAAGGGTAAGGGGTATGGGGCAATGTACCCTCTAAGCTGTGGAGTCTTGCAAGCAAAAATTCTACTTTGTGACCTACTGGAATTAAATTGTGAGTGAGCAATTTGGCTACTGCATACATTAGTTTGCTTTGGAGTCAACTTTCCTAAGTGAAGACCAAAATGTGTGATCCGGAGGCTAAAAAACTGTGAGCTAGCTCACACTAACTTAGCTTAGAGGGAACACTGGTATGGGGTAAGACATATTGGGAAATTCCTTCAAGTCTGTATTATAGC